>NC_056744.1:1317563476-1317650976 GCF_019279795.1 Protopterus annectens | reverse complement strand
TCCGCTTACTTTTTCCCCTCATTGAATGTAATAACGGGGGCTGAACAGCATGCTTAGACCCAGCCAGTGAATCCTAATCGGGGCTTATGCATGTATTTTTCCTAGAATAGTTTGGGCATATGTTTCCTTTGCATACTGTCGTGATAAGGTTAAGTGTACTGTAGCTTTGTCTATATCTTTCTAAATGACCTTATTTTTCATCATTGACTTGCTAGCATTGTTTTCAAGTAACGGATATGCTTTGAAACTGTGGAAAACTGTTGATTGAAGCTGTTTTAGTTCCTGACTGGTTTAAAATGTTATACCTATCCTTTTATTGTGTATACCTCTGAAGAGTCACAGGACGTTTTAAGAACTGCTAGAACTGTTATATGTTACATGGGTCTCTTTCAAATTGCTCGTTGTTGCATCTGAACTGAATGTTTTTTCTCCTAATCATTAATGTAACTACTCTTAGGAAGTATTACTACAGCTTTTTAACTATTTTGCAGAAGTACAGTATTATCTAATCTCAACTGTGTAACTTAAGTCCTTTAATGAGATATTACATTTTTAACATCCTCTCTCTCTTACCTCTTCGCATTCCTAGCAACCTATCCACGGCCTTCCTCTACTGAACATACCTGGCCTCTAAGGACCTCCTGAATTACCTCAGGCTTTGGCCATTTTGGACCGTCTGTCTCTACTACTACCCCACTGAATTTTTCACCTGCTACTACAATTAATTAACAAAGTATGTTTGCACATTTGGCTCATCCTGAATGAAATTGCTTGTTCATTGGCTTGTACATATTGTTTTGGCTCTGAATCAGGTACTCCAGCAGCCAGACTCCTCTCGGCCTACTTTCACCTAATAGTCCTATCCCTGTTTCTACCATTTCTTTCATCACCTTTCCATCCCTTGCCTAAGGTACTTTCTGCATCTTACTTTCTGCCCACTAGGTGGCAGTATAACACAGCTTTGTCTCCCTCATCTTTAATTTTCTTAGCCCAATACTCTTATCTTTTCTTCTATTTTTCTCACCTATTACCTTACTGATTCTCCCACTAGCCCCTACTTTTCCCCTCCTATCTCCTCACCCAGACTGTATTTCCTACCTTGACAAGCTTCTTGGTGCTCCGGCTCTCCTTCTGGACTGATTGGCTACGCTTTCTCCAGTAGTTGTTTCTGCCCAACGCTCCCCTCCCTACCCCCTTATCCCACCCACCCCACGTATCCCTACATTTATACCTAACTAGCCACACCCCTACTGCTCTAGCCTATCCCACCTACCAATCTTCATCAACATAACCTCACCTTACCATTGCCCTCCCACCCTCACTACTCTCTTGTAGATTAACCCTGTCAAACTCCCATAGCCTTCTACCTCACAGCATTTTACTTTCCCTATATTAACTACCTCTACTATCAGATCCTTGCTCCTCACCTCAACATGCCATCTAAAATCATCAAACCCCATTACATGAACAGTATAACTAGAAACATCCTAGGTAAACTGTCACTCCTACTTATTTTTTCACTAGCTGTCTCACTACCTTACATCCTTACATCTTTTGAAGACAAATCCATAAACCACATTCACTACCCTCATAAGCAAACAGCCTCTAATCATTCTACAGTGACACTATCTCACTCAAATATTACATCCATCCCTTCCTATCTCCCTGCCAAATATCATCGACTCTCGCATATTAAACTATATACCCTCTCATCAAAAAGAATAAAATACCTTACAAATTTCTCTTTCTTACCACAATTCCAATTTAACCCATCTACCCTAATAGATGGCGACATACATCCAAACCCTGGGCCCAGAGCTACCTCTCTTGATGCCAGACCTACTATTTGTAGCCCCTCCCTCCCATCCCTTACCTCTCAATCTAATGCATTAGTTATAGGACACCTGAACATACAAAGTGTTAACAACAAAGTCACACATCTCCATTCTCTTCTTGATCTTCACTCCTTCGATATTCTCTGTCTTACAGAAACCTGGCTAAAACCCTGCACTAAAGATAATGAAATAATTCCCCCAGGTTATAACATTGTGAGACAAGATCGAAATACCCACAGAGGCGGGGTGTAGCCCTGCTATTTAAGACAAAACTTCACATATCCTTAGTTCCCTATGAACCTCAAGTGGATACCAAGGCTGAACTTCTTTTGGCTAAACTGCAAATTAACCCAAATAAATCAATCTTTATACTCTGTATCTACCTACCCCGAAACAACACTACTATAATCGAAAACATCCTTAGTTGGACATCTTCAAATTACCCTCAAGAAACTATCATATTAGGAGACCTAAACCAAGATTGGTCCTCAATAAACTCAGATAACCCCACCACCCATATTAATCTACATGGCTATTCTCAAATAATTAACACCACTACCAGGATCAACAAACCTAGCAACAAAGAAAGCATACTAGATTGGATTCTAATTAACAAACAACAACAATCCTACCTTGCAGGTACCTTACCTGATAACATTAGTGACCACTACCTAACCTATATCATAAGACTAAAGACTACTATCACTAACAACCCAGCCCTTAAAACCTCACGATATAATAAACACTTTAACCTTATCCTCTTCTTATCTGAACTAAATGCCTGCAACTGGAACCCCCTAAAAACTCTCACACTCGCCGATGCAGTTGAATATTTCAATTCTAGATTCTTATCAATCCTTGACAATCATGCACCAGAACGCACCATCAGAGTTAAAACTAAACCAGCCCCCTGGCTAACTAAAGAAACAAGACAAAAAATGTTACTCAGAAATAAATCCTGGTCTAAATGGAGATCTAGTAAATCTCCTTCAGATCAACTGATCTTTAGGCAACTCAGAAATTCTACCAAAAAAGCAATAATCGGTGACAAAAGAAACTATTATAGTAATCTCCAACAAATTAATACTAATAAACCACAACAATTTTGGGCAACCTTAAATAAGATTATTCACCCTGGTAAGACTACTACTCGCGCGCCCTGTGAGACAGAAA
This sequence comes from Protopterus annectens, assembly GCF_019279795.1. NCBI lineage: Eukaryota > Metazoa > Chordata > Ceratodontiformes > Protopteridae > Protopterus > Protopterus annectens. The sequence continues at coordinate 1,317,647,968 of NC_056744.1, read as the reverse complement.
AAGACGCAGCGCTAGAAACTGCCAACACCTTTAACTCCTTCTTTACTGAAACCATTAACTCTCTAGCCTCTCACCTCTCCATAGATAAATCATCCATCCCTGACCCCACTTCTACTAATCTCCCTACCTTTAAACTACAACCTATCTCCACCTCCTTTATCCAAAAATGTCTCCAAAACTCAAACCTTGTACCCCTCTGCCGACAAACTTCCTGCGAATACCTTCAAAAGCAGCATCCATAATAGCCTACCCTGTATCCATCCTTATAAACAGAACTATCAGCGAAGAGTCCATTCCTGATATCTGGAAAATCTCATACATCATCCCCTACATAAAGGTGGCAACTCCAATGAGTACTCCAATTATAGACCCATAGCCCTCTTATCACCAATAGCAAAGATTATGGAAAAATGTATACACCATCAACTAATGAATCACCTCACTAAACATAATATTCTGTCCAATTGCCAACATGGTTTTAGGCCTTTTCACAGTACTACCACTGCCCTACTTTCCTTCACTGATCTTATCTTTAAAAATCGCAACAATAACAACCTATCTTCAGCCCTCTTTATAGACCTTTCCAAAGCTTTTGACATGGTCAACCATCCCCTACTCCTACAAATCCTGGAATGTATCTCTCTTGAACCCAAGGCTATCCACTGATTTGCCTCTTACCTCAGCAATAGAAAGCAGGCCGTCCTCTGGGGTAACAATCTCTCATCTCTGCTACCTATCACTCTTGGTGTTCCACAGGGCTCTATTATAGGCCCTCTCCTTTTCACTCTATTCATAAATGACCTTCAATTAGCCTTACCCCAAGCAACTTGCATCCAATATGCAGATGACTCCACACTTATCTGCTCCGCAAAAACTTCCTCTGAGTTACGAACCCTTACTCAAAACGTCTTCAACACAGTCGAGACATGGTTCTTAAAACGCTGTTTACTTTTGAATGCTAAAAAAACCAAACTCCTCCTATTTAAGCCTACTTCTAGGTCCCCCCCACTAGAATTCTCCATCTCTTCTAACAATGGTACTGTTATATCCCCTGATTCTACCACTAAGCTGCTAGGTGTGACTATAGACAACTGCCTTACTTTTGATACTCATATTAACAATACCATTAAAATAGTCAATCGAAAACTGGGCTCCCTCTACAGAATTAAAACATTCTTAACTCCCAATGCTAAAGCTACACTTGCCCACTCTCATCTTATTTCTACTCTCCTCTATGCTTCACCCATCTACACTAACCTCAAGAAGAACAATCTCTCTAAATTAGCTAACACTCTCAATAACATAGCTAGATTTGTCACCGGAAACAAATTTAGAACCCATCACTGTCTGAATCTACAACAACTTCACTGGCTAGAATTTCACAACATGCTATTACTCTCTCAACTTACCTTTGTCCATAGAATATTCTACCAACCTAACAATACACCTATCCTCTCTAATCTCTTTACCCCTTATACAAACCTAAATTCCCTTCGGTCCTCTAACAAACCTCTAGTTACTATATGTAAATCTAATAACTCAGCTGGTGACTCCCTTTTCTCCAACACCATTGGTAAGTCTTGGAATCAGCTTCCCACTGAACTCACTTCCATCACATCTCCTATTCTCTTTAAACAAAAACTAAAAACACACTTAACAAAACACTGGCTGTGCCCCTGTCTCAATCCTGACTAACCATGGCTCAGTAGTCTCTCACCTTTCTATCCTCCCTACTCTAAACCTGCTCTCTACTATTCCAGTCTCATACTTATACACTTTCCTCTCTCTTTTCTTATCTATCATGTTCTTTTTTTTCTCTCTTACCTCCTACCATATTTTAGTCCAAATCTGATAATTTTAAGTATTACTAAACCAGGACTTAATTTTTTATGTTGAGCACAATACTTACTTATCCTATCAAACTATGTTCCCTTCATTTTGTTTTGTATTGACTGTCTGTACAATTTGTGGAGCTTTTCTCCCCGGGCCTCTGCTGAAAAAGGAGTTGTCTCCAGTTAGACTAGCCCGGTTAACAAATGTTAAATAAAATAAATAAAATATATGTGTGTGTGTGTGTGTGTGTGTGTGTGTGTGTGTGTGTGTGTGTGTGTGTGTGTATATATATATATATATATATATATATATATATATATATATATATATATGTTATATCTGTACATACTCATAACATTTCCTATGCTGGGTGCTGCTTACACCCGCGCAGGCGCAATTGCATATGCTTACTGTTTCTTATATATGTTTACTGCCGCTTATATGTGCTTACTTGTGCCTTATTCATTATGACAGTACCCCTTTGATTGAAATGATCTGGTTAAAAGTCCCATGGGATACTCAAGTTCACTTTTACATGTTATTATGTTGTTTTTACAGCAGCACGACATTCATTCCACATGGAAAATGATATGTGCTATAGTTGAACTTGAACCGTGAATGCCTGTTCATTAACCGGATGCTCTAACCACTACACTATTCGTATGCTGCTTCATTTATATGTATACCCATAGTTCATAGTTATCCATACACATGCCTCAACACGTCACTGACACAACAGGCATCCATTCTCCAGTTAGGAAAACCGCACCACTACACATGCGCCATTCCCTACTGCTCTGGGCCCGTACTACATGTTGACTCACTCCAAGTATATTCAGACATCCCAAGCATATAGTCCTGGGACATACGTTCATATAATGGTCAGGGTGTTCATTAAGTCTTTTGGTTTGGCTCATCCAAATGGTGACTGGGACTGCCCTGTACTTGTTTGAAAGTCTTACTTAGCATGTGCAAACAGTTAGTTCCACTGTTAGCATCCTACCTGTAGTTGGGGATGCAGGAGGTTTGCTCACCTCTGGGTGGCTTGATATGACAGCACTAAATACTACATGGGGTTCCGCTGCTGTTTCCCTTCACATTCGTTAGGACTGATTTATTGTGTCCATGTTCATTCTTCATGGTTATATATATATCTGTCTGTACATTCACATGAATATGTACACCTACATGCATTGTTACATTTCCTATACTGTTGAATGACCACCAGTTACCATTGCGCATACCCGCTTACATTTGAGGCACCATATTCACCCTATTTCTGACTGCCATTTTTGTGTGCATCATTTAAAATTAGCAGCCCTTGCATGGCTTGGACCCGGGAACAGGAACATCATAGTCACTGGTTCTACCACTAAACCCTCCGTGATACATTCTGTATGGATGGTAATTAGAATACATGACGTTACTACAGGCATTCCACAGTACTGGCAACATATGTGACAGTCGGTTGGTGTACATATGTATAGTACGTGTTACTGTTCATATGTTTCTGAGAGGCATATGTATACATTTGCAAGTATACATATTTATGAATTGGACACATACTTGACAAGTACTTATATGTATGTAAGCATGTATTTGTGATGTGTAGCTAAGCGAATGTAAGTATGTACATTTATAGATATATGACTACATATCTGGAGTTATACATATCCAAGTATATGAACGACCAGATACAGGAGGTACCTGTACCGTTTGTATACAGGGGCTGTGTGTATCATTATGACGAGGAACATGGACGGGGTATACAATTTGTGGACATGTACTATTTGGAAGATGGCTATGGGGAAACTTCATGGGAACATGTGAAAGGTATTTGTTCCCGATAATGTGTGTGGGGAAACATGCATCATGGTCAGGTGTTTAATCCCGGGGTCATAAGTTCTGCAGGACTGGGTGGACGCTGAGCAGGGTTGCGGTCAGGTACTGCTAATCTGACTTGTGCCCGGTAGGGTTGCCACCTTTTCAAATGCCCACAGTGGGACATGTTTTGTACAAACGTCAGAGTTTGCAAGGCAAAACATACCCACAGCCAGTACATAGGACAGAACTTCACTGTTTTGCCTACATAAATGCTTATTCTTGTAGCACTTTAGTTGCTTATTCTGTTTCTTATAACATTTAGGTGTTTCAGAAACATAATAACTGTTTTATGCAACTATTGCATTAAATATAGGAAATATGTTTGTCCTATTATCTCAGGACATTTGCCATTTTCTCGATTGTTATGCAGGACACAACTGGCCAAGGAGGGACTGTCCCTCGCAAAGTCAGACAGGTGGTAGCCCTAATGCCTGGATGTCAATGGGGGTGGACATCGTGTTATGCCACAAAGTCTAATCTTGAGAACAGACACTTATCCCATGAGGGATGTCCAAAAATTGTAAATGACGGACCCCATTCAGCTGGTTATTCGAATATGTGGTAGCATTATGCATGCATGGGATACCTAGTTTGCAAGCCTGAGACTGCCTAGGGTGCAACTGCCTACTAGATATGGGTAGGGGTCACTATGTGCAGATATGGCTGTGCCAAGCTAGCAGCCCATGTATGGGTGGTTTTGGTTCAGCAAGGGGAGGTGTGCTGTGGAGGGGATGATGGGTATTAAATTATGTATCCAAGTGTGTTGGGGTTGGATGGCTCGGTTCAGGCCAGACCATTATGTGGGTGTGAGCTGGTAACGTTTCTGTACATGTGTATCGCACATTTTAATGTTCATATGTTTGTGGGATTGTGTTCTACAGTATGGCCTGTCAGGTTGTATTGCAGATGTGGATGTTTGTTCTTTGGTTTCCTTTCTGATTCACCCACTGCTCCCTCATACACCTACAGTTCACCTATTGTGCATCCAACCCAGTCTCCCATTGGCGAATTATTACATTACCCATCACCCCCCCATATTCCACACACACACCATTCATCCCTTCTCTGGTTGATGGCCCATGGCACAGACAACAGAACACATTGCGTACTCTACATATCTCTGGTATCAATATGGTTGTGAGGACAACCCTGGCATATTTGATCGTCCACATGCTGTACTTCACGCACATAGGTACACACAAATACCTATCTTTCATGACATGGTAGGTAGACCCGGGTAATACCCATTCATCTTTGGGCCATCCAGACAGAGGCGACCTGGACCACGAATGGGCAGATATTGAGCAAATGCTCTGACCATTGGTAGGGTTGCCACCTTTTCAAATGGCCAAAGTGGGAAATCTTTGGGACACACATCAGATTTTACAGGCCGACACATGCCCACGGTTAGTACAAAGGAGAGTACTTTACTTTTATGCCTAAGTGACAGCTTATTCTTTTAGCAGTTTAGTTGCTTATTCTGTTTCTTGTGACATTTAGGTAGTTTAGATACAGGATTAACTATTTTATGGAACTATTACATAAAATATGGGACATAATTATGTCCTACAATCGCAGGACATTTAACATTTTTAATAGTTTTGGTAAGGATACAACTGCCCAGAGAGGGACTGTCCCTCACAAAGTAGGAAAGGTGGTAACCCTAACCATTGGGCTAGGCTTAGCAAAGGGCAGCAGTGTGCTAACATGCTGCATTTTGCTTCCACTTGGTATAACAATCAACACTACAATGGAATACGGCCACAGGGTTTTAAATGTCATTTGTTTGAGGGACGGGGACTCAATATTCAGTTACGTGCCTTTGTGTTTACTTTTTATATTGGTGTTTGCAAAACTGTCTTGTATGCTTTGCATACATTTCAGTATCTACGGACACTGACAGGAGAGATTATTATTAGAGGCAGGCTGTACTAGTCAGCAGTTTAGGTTGCGCGTCTGTGGCCGACATGTTCACGCCTCCGTGCAGCGCTTAGGCACACCCTCTGTACTCACGTACGTTTCCTATGCATGTGAACGTTGCAGCAGCGCGCCTTTATTAATATGCATGTGGTGCTGCTGCTCCATCTCTATGCTGCATGGTTGGCATAAGCCTAATGCTGTCCTTGTGTTGAGCTTCATGAATCCCAGGGTATGTCATTATTTAGTGACTTCAATCTTGAGATCATCCCAGTGATTTGCCAGGAAAAAAGAGGAACAGGCCAAAAATATGAGCCAAAAATCTGTCATTATTAAAGGAAAATAAAGTAATAAAACTGCAGGCCAGATTTCAAAACAATTGCTTTAATTGTAACTCTGCCTTGATGTTGTAAGGCTTGCTGTCATTGTAAGCAATTTTGTTTGGTCTAAGACCTATATACACGGGCTTACACCAGGGGCCAGACCAAAACTGGTCACTTACACTGAGAGCATATCTCCTGGAATTTGGCTCTGTGTATACGTGTGTGTGTGTGTGTGTGTGTGTGTGTGTGTGTGTGTGTGTGTGTGTGTGTATCTGTGTGTGGGGGTAGGCTAATTGCACAAGACCCTTTACAAACTAAGCAAATAATACCCAGGATGCGACTGGAACATTTCTCCTGGGCCTCAGCTTAAAGTTGTCTCCTTCAAAGTCTGACTCCCGGTAAACACGTTAAAATAAAAAATAAAAAAAACAAAATAAAAAAATAAAATGTGACAGTATATTTTAATTCACCAGCTATGGGATGGGGTAGTATGAGGGTGGTGGGGTTTTGGGTTTTGGAGTGCTGAGTCATTTTACAGAATGCCTCTGTCCATAAGGGACATGGGCAATACCCTTGGAGTGAATTAATTTACAGTTCCCCATCCATTTATCCAAATTCCTTTTAAACATTGTGAGGAACTGTCTTGGTTTTATGAAGATGAGACGTCTATTCCATAGGCGAGGTAGCCTTTGGGATTTGAATCTGTCACTCCAGCAAGTTCTGCTAGAGTCACAAATAAGGTTCAGGTACATGTAATGAGCTACACTCGTATAATTTTTCTTGCAAACATGCAACATTTTCATAAGGGCTGTATCACAGAATATCATGTAGGTAAGGCATAAGTCACATCTCAATAAACAATATGAGTTGATGTAAATAGATAGGCCCTTTAGTCATTTAGCATAAGACATGTGTCTTATACTTTTGTATTTTTAAGTGAGAAACCTGTGGAGCTGCTCCAGTTTGTGGAAGTGTTGGTTAGGTATATGCAGAAGGGAGCAATGTACTCGATTATGAGCCGGATGAGGGCCATATACAATGTCATTATGACTTCCTTTTATCTTGCTGCCATGTCTTTACTTATACATTCAATGAAACACAAGGATTTCCTCACTAATATAGCTACCTGATGATCAAAGTTTAGGTTACTATCTAGCTATCTGTGTTCCTAGGTACCTTACCACTGGGTCTACATTTATCAATGTGCTGTCATTGTTATAATTTGCAGGGATATCTGATTTACCAAAGGGAATGACTATACATATATATTTTTATTTTATCATTTAATGGAAAACCATGGTTTTCTCACCAGTTGTATGTCATTTTTATACCTATTTGTAGGCTGTCAGCATAGTTTGGAGATTCAGTGATTGTCCTTGGCTTAAAGTCTTTGGTGAAACAGATGAGCCAGAGGCCCCCAGCTTTGGCTTTCGCTTCATAGAGGTGTATACCAAACAGGAGGGGTCTCAGCACTGACCGCTGTGGGACACCAATAGTAACAGATTTCTTATCAGAGGTGGATTCAGTTATTCGAACAACATGTGTCCTTGCAATCCATCTGATGATGTAGGGGTTTATGCCTAACTCAGTAAGTTTATTTGTGATCCCCAAGTGGGTGATTGTGTTGAAAGCTTTGGACAGGTCTCAATAAGCAGTGCATACTGTTTTACCCTCATCCATGGCCCTGGTGACTTTCTCAATGAAGTACCCCAGATTGAGCAGGCAAGACCTCCCTTTAGCAAAGCCAAATTAAGTCTGGTCCAGTCTTTGGAGAGTTTCTATGTCATTATTGATTAGGTCCACGATAATTTTCTCCATGGTTTTGGAGATAAGACTGATCGAGCTTATGGGTCTGTAGTTGCCTGGGTCAGTTGATGGGCCCACTTGTGAAGAGGGACAACTTTTAAAGTCCCCCATTCCTCTGGGACAAAGCCCATCCTGAGGTTGTGGTTTAAGAGTGTTTCAAGTGGCCCTTATTGATTCAGTTTTAAGCTATTTAAGAAGCATCCTGGAATGTTGCCAGAAACCATTTATTTATTTATTTATTTAAGTTTGATGACCGGGGAAGTCCACCAGGCCAAGAAGAGACTGTTTACAGTGGAGGCCCGGGGAGGAAAGCTCCACAATAATTGCAAGTTACATTTCACATGTTACAAAAGGACATAGTTCATATAGCTAATTAAACATTTACAGATAGGTTCCATAAAATTTGCAATTGGCTTTTCACAATGTTACAAAAACGAAAGACATAATTCAATACAGAAATTTCAACATTTACATAAAGTGAATATTTTTGTTACAAATTCAATTGTAGGTTTAACATTTCAAAATATATAGCTACTAGCTATTAATAGGTTAAGAAAATATTAATCATGGAGAGGGTAATAGTATATTTGGGAATGAAGAGTATAGTACAATAGATATTAGAGAGAACATTAGTTTTTGGTAGGGGATTGTTTTGGGTGGGATGAAGTAATAGTAGAGATAGTTGGATGAGTCAGTGCAAGGTGGAATGGGGGATTTAAGTTGGAGCCTGGCAAAGGCATTCCTATTTGGAAGAAATATGAGAGAGTAGCTGAGATATGAAATTTGTATGGTATGGTAGGTTGCGTAGGTGTTTGAGGAGAGAGTTCCACTGTTTAGCTAAGGAGTGGGACAGCAGTAGATGGCTAGGAGGTTGTGCAGGTTTATGGACCTGAAGGAGATTTTGTTTTTTGGATCTGAGTGAATGGTTGGGAATGTAAGGTTTTAAGGAAGTAGCGAGAGCTGGGCAGTTGGCAGGTTTAAAGATGAGCTTGTGGGCAATGGTGAGTTGTAGGTAATTGAGGTAGTTGGGTAGTTCAAGCCAGTTGAGGGTGAGGAGGGAGTGGCAGTGGTGGGATGAGTTTTTTGAACTGGCTGCAAATTTGGAGATCTTGTGGTAGCAGGATTCAAGTTTGGACCAAAGGGCAAGATGGAGACTGGTGAAAAGAGGGGCACCATACATAAGGGAGGGGAGTAGGAAGATGGATGCAAGAGTTTGATGGGCAGAGGGGCTTAGGAAGTGGTTGTGCCTGTAGAGGAGACCTAACTTTTGGTGGGTTTTCTTGATTGCGGAGCAGATGTGGGTGGCAAATTTTAGTTCTTCATCAATAATGATGCCAAAAAGCTTGGTGCTGGGAATGATTTCAAGTAGGGTGTTGTTTTGGCTCTGTATGACGAATATGGATTTGTCAATGGAGTTTTGGTAGGGGAAAAAAACATTAGTTTGGTTTTATTTGCATTTAGTGCCAGATGGTTAGACTGCATCCAGGTTTCTGTTTGGAAAAGGCTAGTTGGGTTTTTGCTAGGAGCTCGGAGGGGGAGAAGGCTGAGCAGATGATTGCTGAGTCATCTGTATATTGGTTGATAGATGAGTCTGGGATGGATTGGTGAAAGTTGTTAATGAATAGGTTGAAGAGAAGATGGCCAAGAACAGAACCTTGTGGGGCACCTGTGGGTGTGGGAAGGAAGGGTGAGGTTGAAGTTTTCCATTGGACAGCTTGTTGGTGGTTGGACAAGTAGCTGGAAAACCAGGTGATGATGATGGTGGCAGAGAGGTGTAGGGTGGAGAGTTGGGATATAAGTAGGGTGTGTGAGATGGTGTCAAAGGCCTTTGACAGATCTAGGAATAGTGTGGATACAAACTTGCCTGAGTCACATTCAAGGTTTATGGTTTCAAGAAACGAAAGAAGGGCAGTCATGGTGCTGTGGCCAGGGTGGAAGCCGTGTAGGGTAGGGTAGAGGAGCGGAGATTGTTTAGTGTTAGGTGTGCCATGAATTGTGCTTGTATTGTTTTCTCTAGTATTTCAGAAAGAGGGGAAACGATGGCAATAGGCCTGAAGTTGGTGATATCAGTATGTTTGCCACCTTTGTGGAGGGGGATGATGTAAGCATGGCACCAGATATAAGGGATGTGTGATTCTTGTATGGATCTATTTATAAGACTAGAGATGGGATAGGCAATGCTGTCTGCAGATTGTTTGAGGAAGGTGGGTGGAAGGTTGTCAGGTGCATTGCAACAGGGTTTGAGTTTGAGGAGAAGTCTTTTTATAGCGCTTGTGGGGATGGGCTTGAGGCAGAAGGATGTGGAGAAAAGTTGATAATTGGGGTGGTGGTTGGGGCAGGAGGGGATGGTGCCAGAGTAGGGGGTGGGAAGGAGGCTGATAGTTTAGCTATGCAGTCTATGAAGAATGAGTTGAACTGACTGACTGCTTCAAGGTTGGAGAAGGTGGGGTCTGTTGCCAGGATGCAGCATGGATGAGATGGAGTCCGAGAATTTTTGGAGATTTGTTGAGTGCAAGGACTGGAGTTTGGAGTAGTGTGCTTTGCGGTATTTAATTATTAGTTTTTTTGCAGAGTTTCGTAGTTGCTTATACTCTAGGAGGGTGTTAAGGTTTTTATGTTTTTGATATTGTTTCCATTTTTTTGTCCCTTTGGTGCAAGGCTAGTTTAGTATCTTTTGATAAGCATGGGCAGGGATTGGTGTTGATGCATTTGATTTGAGGAGGGGCTTGCTGATTGAGAAGGGTTAGGAATGAGTGGTTAAAGTAGGAAATGGCATCATCTAGAGGAAGTGTTTTTTAGAGAGAACCAGTCGGTATGCTTTAAGCATTCGGAGAAAGTTAGAGGGCTGAAAGAGGAGAGGTTGGGAGTTTGGATGTAGTGGTTTTGTTTATGTGATGGAGATGGGTGATGGTTGGCAAAGGCTGGTAGGTGATCACTGAGAGAATCAGGTAATGTTATGGTTTTGGTGATAAGGTTTGGGTGAGTTGTTAGGATCTAGTCAATGATAGTACCAGAGGTACCATCTTTATTTGGTATGGTTGGAGATTGTATTAGTTGGGAGAAGTTATACAGGTTGATTGTGTGGGACAGGGCTTCAGAGTTAATAGTATTCCAGTTGATGTTGGTATCACTGAGTATATAGGTTTCATTTTATATATTGGAGGAGAACCAGGACAGGATGTTTTCAAGAGTTTTGGTATTATCACCAGGGGGAATATAGAGGGCAGTGATACATATGCAACTTGTGCTTGCTTATTTTTAGTAAACCTATTATAATTTCAGCATTGGCAAAGGTTGCTATTTTATTGGAGTAGGGAGTTATGGTATGGGAGTTGAGGTAGATTATTGCTACTCCACCTCCTTTTTTGTGGGCTCTGTCATTGCAAATGATTTGAAAACCTCGTGGTAGGATTTTGCTGTCTTTTATATAGGTTTTCAGCCAGGTTTCAGAAATGACGGTAATGTTGGGGTGGTTATGGGACAGCCAGGCATGGAGGTTAGGGATTTTGTTTTTTTAGGCTTTGTACATTAAGTGTTGTAAGGCAAATGGACTTTGAGTTTGTAGGTTGAGTGAAGGGTTTGGTGAGATTGATGTTAGAGATGGGTCCAGGGTTGAGGTGGATATCGCCAGCTAGTGAGAGAGAGATGTGGTGGAGTAGAAGCGTGAGGCAGTGTGTCGAGCAGGGGTAGCTTGGGTTGTGTGCCAGTAGGGATTTTCTGGTATCACATTTAAGAGGGGAGTACGGGGGGTTGGGATGGGAGCAGTTTTGGTTTGAAAAAATAGATTGGGTTATAGATAGAGTTCATGTGAGATGGATGAGTAGGATGGGAAGTAAGGTTGATGGTAAGATGTAGTGCAATGTGTGTGAGAGTTATGACAATGGTTGGTAAAAAGTGTGAGATAGGTAAGAGAAGAGAGAGAGATTAGTAGGGCAAATGGGGTTATAGGGAGAGATGTAATGTAAAGCATTGTAGGAGGGGTGGAAGCTTGGGGTGATATAGATCTACAGGTGGCTGGCTTTTGGCTTAGATGTATTGTGATTGGAGAGGTGTTGGATGGGGAGGAGTCAGGGGATGTATAAAAGTACAGGTAGTGGGGGTGGGTAGAATTTGGGGGCAGGGTAGGGGAGCAAAGTGAGCCCGAAGGGTGAACGTTGTGGGTTACATCTTCCAGGATGAACAGCAGATGCCAAAAACAATCAGTGAGAAGGTTATCAAATACAGAAATAGGGCAGTCTATCATTTGGTTTGAATGTTACTTTCTCTATGTTTTTATTATTTATGCACCAATGGGGAGCTGCAGTTCACTGAGTAGTAGGAAAATAATGTAGTTATGCCAGGGGGTTTTAGAAAGGGACATGCAGTAAATTATGACTCAGTAGAGTACTAATCAAAAAAGAATGGAATATTGTATAAGCAGTTACACTACTATGAAGCAAGGGCAAAGTCAAAAGATGGTGCCTTTCTACATCAGGTTTTTTTGATTCAATATGTAAGTACAATCATAAGTACAAATGGTACTTACAGTTGTGCACACTACTGAGGGATGCCTGTGGGACAGACAGAAACAAAGTGCAGCCAGGCAGAGGTTTTTAGTATTTAAAGATGGCACCGCAGTTCAGGGGAGGAATAAGTAGACCCACAAGAGGAAGAGGGAGGGAATAGACAAGATTGACAGGGCTGGGAAGCTTACAATAAGATTATGTTAGGATACTGAGTGAAGGGGGGGGCTAAGTGCCAGGGCTTGGAGAAAGCTGTGAGAAAACAGGCTTGACAGGGCTAGGAAACACACTAGAATTATGTTAGGAGAACTAGAAAAGGGGGGGGGTATGGACCAGGACTTGGAGAAAGCTATGAGAAAAGAAAAACAATCAACCAGCTAGCCTAGGTCAGTATGTAAAGGTGTCTATCTGTGCAAATTCAAAAGCAGATTTAGTAAAGCATCAGGGAAGTAGAATATAAAATAAATGTTAAGCTTTGGGAAACTGTATATATTTGTTACAATAAACAGGAGAACAAAATGTGATATACAAGATAAATAAAATATAAGAATATAAAATAAATACAAAGCTTTGGAAAAATGTATATATTTGTTATAGTAAATGGGAGAAAAAAGGGGGGGGGGTCCAGTAGTGTGCACAGCAGAAGAATCAGTAGGAGTATTGCAGAGAGAAGATTATAATAGACCTACACTGCTCACGGTCTGTTGATAAAAGTAGAACTTGCAGTAGCCTGTCTGTCTTTGGCTTTAGTGAGCGCAGTAATGACTTATTCCCTTGTAATGACTAGTAGGGGGATGGTTCTGGGTATTTCTTTGGGTGTGGAAGGCAGTGAGAACTTTGAAGTAAACTTGGCCAGCAGCTTTGCTATAGTTTCAGGCTTGGTCTAGCAGTTGCCGTTCATGATTAACTCAGCACATTGCTGAGTGTTTCCACTGAGGTTATAAACATTATTAAAAAAGCCTTATGGTTATCTTTCACCTGGGAGTCAATATTTGCCTCCTAGTTTGCTTTGGAAGATTTGACCAGCTCTCTAATTTGTTTGTTTAGACAGGAGGGTGTCTTTTCTCACTGTTTTATCTATTATTTCATTTGTTTATGCTAAGGGTCCACCAGGGTGGTTTATTTTTGCCAGTAATAATAGGTTTTACTTTGACAGTTACTGCCTTCTCTATACAGCTATGAATGTAGTTATGCAGTGCTCATGTATACAGCTCAGAGTTGGCCTCAGTGACATCGAGGTTCAGAGGGGCTTGGAAGTTTACTAAGCTGTCACTTAGTTTGAGGTAATTGGCCTTAGCAAAGTTCTTAACAAGTTTGGAGTTTTATGGGGGTTACAGAGCCCCCCCCACATGTGGAGAGCAAAAATGTAGTAAACAGTGTGCAGGGTTTATATTTATAGTTGCTTTGTAGTTTTCAATGTTTTGAGATTCGATGTTATTACTTTTAGATGTTTTGAGGTTTTAGATGTTAGGTTCTTGATGTTTTGAGTTTAGATGTTATGATCATTCGATGTTTTGATAGGTAACCATATATATATATATACATATCTATATATATATATATATATATATATATATATATATATATATATATATATATATATATATAGTTTATGTATATACCTGTATTATACAGATAAGAATTATGAAAGTATCTGTACATATCTGTAGGTAAGCATACCTGTAATTCCAAGTGGTCTCTAACTCTGTCACAAGAGATGTAAGTGGTACAAAAGGGCAGGAGGGTAAACAGACTGCAAAGTACAGGAAGTTTTTTTTTAAGAGGGGATAATGATAAAACATATACAGACATGGGAAATTTGCAAAAGTACCTCAAGGGGGTGCCTGACAGGAGACATCAAGTCTGCCACATGAAGTTGCAATACACACAGGATAGGCTGTTGATAACAATAGGCCTTTACAGAACTTCAGAATCAGTACTTCATGTAAACCATTAGCTTATATGGGCACAATTACCAGTTGAGTATGCTGAGGTCATTATTACTTACATGAAGACAATAGAATAAAAGTCAGATTTGGATAAAAGAGGTAGCATGTTGTGAAGGTAAAAATAAATTAAATTATAAAATTAAAAATATGTTTCCTATCTTCTTCTTCCACATGTTTTGCTAAAGCACTTGTGTCTTTTTTATTTCTTATATCTCTAAGGTGTTCAAGGATACGTTCCTTTAGACACCTATCCTTTAGAAACATATTTTTAATTTCATTGTTTTAGAAATAATAAATAACACTAAGAGGGGAGGTGATATATGGAATAAGGTAGAGGAAGCAGAACAAAGATGGATTTTATTACTTCAGGCAGATAGGTCTCCTGGATTGAACAATGCTGTTTCCTTGAAACCTTTTTTAAAATCCAGACCACTAAAACATTAAGTAATATGGATTATTACATAAAATGTGTCTGTTATATGTATACTTTATTTCATCTTATGCAGAATATAAGGCAAATTAATATACTGATGTATGCAATTTTAATTAGTCTATGTCATAGTTCTATATGTGTTTTCATTGGTTGAACCATATTTTAAATACCAATGTTTTAACTGTTTTTATGAGTCTGAAGAAGCGATCAGCTGACTTAGATCGCGAAACCGCTTACTCTTGTTTAATAAAGTGGTGTGAAACTGCAAGTGAACTGTTTCCTACCTTGACTACTACATCTCAGTTACATCTTTTGGATTTATAAAGGGCACTACTGTGAAGCTGCAAGTGATTTATTTCCTGACGTGGATTATTCCATTTTTATCTTCAGCTGTGATCTAACCATTGGTCTTTTAATTTTTTAGTTGCTCAGCATAATGCATCTGAGATTATCCAAGTGTAACTAACTCTGGGCAAGACTGCAATCCAAATTGTAACTTGCTACAGATCCCCCACCATCACCCAGGATTCCCAGTCCTCTTTTCTTGATATACTGGAAAATAGTAGGGTTCAACCAAATACCCTAATAATGGGCAATTTCAACTACCCCACCATTAACTAGGAAAACTACTCATGTACCAACTACTTCACTCAACGCTTTCTGGAATTCATAAATTCCAATTCCCTGGAACAACTTATCCACACCCCCACCAGGGGCAACAATATCCTAGACCTGGTCATTACCAACACGAGTGACCGGTGTTCCACCCCTGAAATCATCTCCTAGAGGGTCAGATCCAACCATAAGCTAATCACCTTAGATATCCACATCCCGCCCCCGCCCACCATTAAGGAAACCATGGTAAAACATTTCTCCAAACCCAACTTCATGCTTCTTAAGACAGAAATGGTGAACTTCATGAAACCCATGCAGATGGACAATACAGTTACGACTGCTAAATCCTACACAAATGCACTCTATAAGCACTTACACAAGTGCATGGATTGTGCTAGCCCAAACAGAACCAAAACACTATCCTCCAAAAAAAGGAAGCCAATCTGGTGGTCCCCTGCCATAAATAAACTCTACAACAGAAGAAAGAAACTGTTGCAAAAGAGAGTAAAATCCCATGAGTGGGGGAACTCCCTGGTCAGCCTCAATAAGAAGCTGAGATCCCTTATAAAATCCTCCAAAACTAGCTATGAAAACAAAATCACCACTGATTCTAAGGGCAACCACAAAGCATTCCATAGCTATGTCAAGAATCTCAATGGCAACACCCAGATCTGCTCTTAGTTACAGCACAATGGCATGAAAATTACAGAACCAACTGATATTGCCAACATCCTGGTAGATGCGTTCAGTGCTAACTTTACCCCCTCTCATCCCCTAAAGGGCCCATATCTATACAGGAAAATGCAGAGTTCCTGTAATCACATCTAAGCAGGCAAAAGCTGCACTCTCTAAAACCAAAAACACAGCATCCATGAGACCGGACAACATCCCAGGCTGCGTTTTACATGAACTTCAGAATGAACTGGCTCCCCACCTAAGCACCATATTCAGTCATAGTCTCACGTCAGGCTTAGTGCCCACTGAATGGTGCACAGCAACAGTTATCCTACTCCACAAAGGGGGGAGCCACCACTGGTCCTGGGAACTATTGCCCTATTAGTCTGAGGAGCCTGGTCTGCAAGGCCATGGAACCTGTCATCATGGAACTGATAAACAAAGACATTGGTAACCTCCAAACTTTGTACCCCACCCAGTTCGGGTTTGTGAAAGGCAGATCATGCCTTCTGAACCTGATCAACTTCTTTGAGGCAGTCACCAAAGCCGTAGATGAGGGTAAAGTGGTTCACACAGCCTAACTTGACCTCGCTAAGGCTTTCGACACCATCCCCCATTCTGGAATTATAGCTAAACTCACTAAACTAGGTATAAATCCCTAAGTCACAAGATGGGTTGCCAAGTGGCTCACTGATAGAACCCACACTGTAAAAGTTGCAGACTCCAAATCTGACTTCAAACCAGTGACAAGTGGAGTACCACAGAGTTCAGTCCTGGGACCTTTCCTGTTTGGTATCCACTTCTCTGAAGTACAGTCTAACACAGAAGGCCTCTGGCTAATGAAGTTCACAGATGACTGCAAACTAGGAGCCATAGTCAAGTCCCCAAATGATGTGGACATCCTACAGAAGGGCCTCACTGAGACAGATGTCTGGTGTCAGAGCCATGGCCTCAAGCTCAATGCCAAAATGTGCGTTGTCATCCCCTTTGGTAAAAACTCTGTACCCGTGAACTACTACATAAACAGCAGTCTACTTAATGCCGAATGTGTGATAAGAGACCTAGGGACCCAGGTGGACAGTAGTCTCTCCTTTGATAATCACATCGCCACAGCAGTCAGAAGTGAGTGGTGCTTCTGTCAGCCTCTCACTGCATAAAAGCAGATCTTTGCATGCAAAGGTTATAGCCATAGATAAACAGCATTAACTTGGTACAGCCAATCTGCTGATAGTTACCTATTGTGCTGTTTGTGTGGAAGCACACGTGACTTAGCAGTGCCTTCCATGATAACACGGGTGTTAATGTCAAGCACAAGGCAGGCTGCCACCACACAAGGAAATAATAAGTTGTCCATTATTATGGCTTAATTGCAAAGTGGTCTGCCACTGTTTCATGGTCACTGTAACATAGTCGATCAGTGTAGGGTGTATCTTCTACATTATTAAGCACTCCTTTATCCATCCATCCCTTTGGCTGGGCGGCACAGTGGTACAGCGGTTAACATTGTCATCTCACAGCAAGAGGTTCACCAGTTCGATTCTCGGCTGGGGTGCCTTCTGTGTGGAGTTTGCATGTTCTCCCTGTGTTCACGTGGGTTTCCTCCCACATTCCAAAGACATGCATCTGGAGCATTTCTCCCCGGGCCTCCGCTGAAAACAGGCTCTGTGGAACCTAGTCGGACTTTCCCGGTCAACAAATCAATAAAATAAAATAAATGAATGTGGGATACTATCAAATGCCTTTTATTTTGTTCTATTGCCATAACTGAGTTTTCTTCTAAATGACTATAAACTTTGTCGGCATCAGTTCCAGTGTATAGTTTATATCTAGTCGGAAGTCAAGTTATTGGTCTATGTAATTTTAGGGTACAGTACACTGGGGAGCATCAGTGTAGTTACATTAAAGGATTGGCACCCCAAGCAGCTCAGTAGCTATGTTGCATGCCTCCCTGCACAGAGCGATTTTCAGCTCTCCAGTTCTAGTAAAAAAAAAAAAAAAAAAAAGTTTTGCAAACATCTACGATGCAGGAAACAGCTGCTATAGTGTAGATGTTGCTTCATAGCACATAATACTGTGGATGGGCAACTATTTACAGCAACATATCAGCACCATACATCTAAGAAATCCTAACAAAGCCATTCGTATAACTGTGACGAAGGTCCAAAATAGGGACACTTTTTAAATATTGCTCTTACAAACTCTGAAAGTTGATAGAATAACAGGTTTTGCATTAGCATGAATTGTTTGAAGGGTATCGCATCTGCTGCTAAACATCTGTCATTATTCTTTAAATGTTGTTTGTCTTTTGGCTTTTCCCGGTTAGGGGTCGCCACAGCGGAACTCCAGTCCGCTAATGATTGGCAGTTGTTTTTTTATGGTGTCAAGTTGCCAGCCCAATGCCCAACCTTCAACGAAGGCACACCCATTCAACGCATGTCTTTTGAATGCCCACTCCACAGCGGGGAGGACATACAGACTCCACACAGAAGGCACTCTCAACCCAAGGTGAGAGCCTGTGATTTGCCAGAAAATCACAAGGTTATGAAATAAGGACACAAAATATGAGGCAAAACTCTGGACATTCTGCCAAATGCTTGTCAGTTGAGAACTATGACCGGCATATTAAAGTTTGCACTTACTGAGGAAATTATTCAATCTGCCTAAATACTTCTGTAAAAAGAAGGGATCAGAACCAAAGAAGGGTTGTGTTCTTTTTCCCAAGGGAAGGAAAATAGTCCTGGGAAAGGTTGTATTTAAAGAGCTGAGGGTAGGAAAAGGGGTGTGTATGCTAACGTCACACTGAGGGTGGTACTACACTAGCCAGACTGAGAGCAGGACACTCCTGAAGTAAAAAGAGCAAAATTGGTAAAAAACTAAGGGAAAGGTGCAGAAAGAGTGACACAGATGCATTTTAAACTACTTAAAGTATGCATTGGTGGAAAAAAATAAAAAGTGTTCTGGAAGCTGCATGTTTGACACTCTCCCTTTAAGGTACTTTGTTCCCAATAATTAAGGCTCAGGATTTACTCTGAGCAAATTTACTTAACTAAAGAGCCCCCACACACACACACAGACTCCCCATTTGTTTGCTGTCTGAGATCCTAAAACATGTACTCACTGTTTCAGTAGCCCCCTAAATGGGACATCTTGCACACACACACACACACACACACACACACACACACACACACACACACACACACACACACACACACACACACACACACACACACACACACATTTGTTCATTGGTAACCTAAAACATACAATGACTGTTTCAGCTGCTCTGTGTTACAGTGCTCTGCTCCATTAGTATCTCTGTTTGCTGGGGTAGGAGTGGGTTGGGTTTGTCCTAATACTGAGGTTTCTGGGGCTTGCTGGTTTTCCATTATGTCTTAAAGCCCTCCTATGTTTATGGAAGTCTTCTGACTTTGTTTTATTTACAGAAGATTTTATTTTTATTGATCCTCTGGCCAATATGGGGCCTAGGCAGTTGCCTAGATTGCCTAATTCTGGACTTGGCTTTGTACATATGCAGTCAAATTAATGTGGAGAGAAAGACTTATCTCCCCTGTAGAGCCCATGTTAAAGCCTGTCCCAGAGTGCTGATGAGGTGGGTTTTGCTGAAGCGGCCTTGCTTGACAAGCTGACTGTCAAGGAGTCTCAACACAATCATAATGACTAAACTATATATTTGGTATCCCTGAAAAGTATCAAATAATTAGTCTAAGCCTTTCAGAATGGTACCAGTTCAGAAAGTATTTTAGGGTCTATGTTAAATATTCGATCATCCAAAATGTCGAACCTTACATTGTCGACACCAAATGTTCGACATTTGGATGTTCGAATATTAAATAAAAAAAATGAAACAAGAAAAACACACCTTAACATTGTGAGCAGGGGGGCAAGTACCCCTGCACCCCCCACTTAAATATACCAACTCCGAGACCGCACTTCAGTGCAGAAAAGGGAAATTCTCCCTATCTGCACCATACGGCGCTGTAAAGTCAGTCTTCGAAAACTTGAAATTTTGAATGTTTGGTCTCGACCATGTAAATAATGATTTTATTTATTATTCTGTCCTGTTACTGAGATGTTGGAAGGGTGGGAGGTTATAATAGGTCCTAGGAGAAACAATTTGTTTTTCAATTAGTTATGGTTGCCTGATTTACTAGTATGTGCATAGTATGTTGTTTTGGTGTAATATATATATATATATATATATATATATATATATATATATATATATATATATATATATATACACATATGGATCTACTTCACATGGTCGACAAGCCATTTGATCGACTTTCATTTGGTCGACAATTCATTTGGTCGACAAGCATGTTATGTGGGGGGCTGTGCCCCCCACCCCCCCTAACTAAATATTACATGCATGTTGCATGGTCCAGACTCAGGGTTGCTGTTTCTGGGCCTGGTTGTTTGTTTGTAGTGGCTGTTTGTTCTGACCACATTTGCCAAGCCATCTTGGATTAGAAAGGGCCCTTCTGCATGCTAGTGAGAGGATTCTGCTGATTGGTCCCTGGCTGATAAAGGTTGACTGGTATAGGGCTTGGAGTATGCACTTCATTGGTTCTTTTGAGCTTTTTTTAAAGTTGTTTTAGGTTTTAACCATCTGGTATTTAACCTCCACCTTTGAGTGGGTTTCTGCTTGTTCATACTGAGCTGAACAGAGGAGGGACACAGCCCCTGTGCTGATATTTCAGATGAATAGAGGCTTCAGAGCTTCCTAAAAACATAAGTTGCCTGTTTTCTTGGTTATTTTTGCTATTTATTCCTTATTCTTACCATTTATTGCACTTTTTTATTGTCTGTAGCCAACTTTTTTACTGTATTTTATTACTATAAACAAACTGCAATTGTCTGCCTTACTGGGCCTGTTAAATCATTTTAGTTACTGTTTTCACTGTTTGTAAAGCTTTTTTAGCCATGTTCACTGTTTGAAAAGTATTAACTGGAAATTTTCTCCATTTGTTAAGCATCTGATTGAGTAGTATAGTCTGGATACAGGTTTGCTGCATCCAGAGCTGTTTGTTTTTGCCTTCTGTGTTTCTGGCAACCATCTTGTGTTGGTGGGGACCTATCTTCTATGCTAGTGAGAGTAGAAGGGCTGCCTGGACCTTGTCTGGCACAAGTGATTGGTAAAGAGAGTAGGGGCTAGCAGGATTGGCTCGATTTCTGTGTTACTAGAATCTTCCATTTTTTGTAGTATTTAAACCCTGCATTTGAGCTGTTTGGGCTTGTTTGTGCAATGTGCACCACAGCTGCACTGTTTTTAACCCATTGTGAGGTATTCTAGCTACAAATTTTCCCTTAGTAGCATTTGTGTGATCACCTAGTAGTACTCATCTTAGACCTCCCACCCTTTACTCCCTTAGCTCTTTCTGGTCTCTCTCCCTCAGAGTCTGACAAATATGGATGGACAATTTCCTACACTTTCTCCTGCCATTCTGGTTGATATGGGCATCCTAAGACAGTGTAGCAACTGCCTCATGTACATGGACAACCCTCTACTACTACCACCTAGGAACATAATTTGTGAGAGATGCAATTACTGAGAAGATTGTCAACACAAACACCACACCTCCAACACCACCTACACCTACACAACACACATCCACATATGCGGAGGTCCTCAACAAAATCATAACCAAACAAAAGAGACCTCTGAGGCAGAAACACACGAAAACTCCACAGCCCACTACACCATGGTTTCACTTTACATGTTTGAGATACTGAAATCTAGAATGTCAGTATCTTGAGACCAGAAGCGTGAAAGTGCAGTTGCTTGCAACTGCATATTGTTGAATGTTAGTTTGTTGAATTATAGCTGGTATGCTGTAACTTTAAAGCAAGTGGTTTCTGGGTAGGAAAGATAGTAGCCAACGTGCGGTTATGTTCGGAGGGTTAGGTAGGTATAAACTTTTAGTATTTTATGTAAGAATGTGGTTTGGTGTAAAGTTTTGGGAACTTTTAACGTTAGTTAGGGTAGGTAGGTGTGAGTGTGTGTGTGTGTGTGTGTGTGTGTGTGTGTGTGTGTGTGTGTGTGTGTGTGTGTGTGTGTGTGTGTGTGTGTGTGTATGTGTTGAAAGTCGTTTGTTTTTTATGTGTGTAGTGTGTGTGTTTATCGTGAAATAGGTATAATAGTGTGTAATGGGAGAGTGCTGCATGTTCCTTTAGGTTTGTCTTTTTTTGTGTTAGTGCGACCTCGGAGTTGGTATATGTAAGTAGCAGGTGTGTGGAGGGCACAGGAGCCCACATGGGGAGGCCGGGGGGGCTTGCTCCCCTAGTGGTATGTGTGTTGTTTTTTGGTGTTCTAATGTATTTATGTTGGGGGAGGGTTGGATTTTATTTATTTATTTATTTTACATTTGTTAACCGGGCTGGTCCAACTGGATATATTTCCATTTTCAGCAGAGGCCCAGGAAGAAAAGCTCCGCAGTAACATTTAAAAGTTTATAATGTACAAATATAAGAAAAAAATGTATGATAAAAATAAATGAGAGAACAATAGTTGCAAAGTCATACTATTTAAGCAAACACAATATTCAAAAATAATTATTTACACAAATATAAAGAAAAATTTAGTTAAAAATAATTAGAGAGCCTTAGCTAAAGAGAAGTATGCTAATTATGACACAAAACCTGAAAGGAAAAAGAACACTTTTACATTAAGATATGTGAGGTTGTTTACAATATGTTCACAGTTTAATTAATCTCCTATATGCAACAATAATTTAAGACAGTTACCACTACCCAGGGGTAAGTAGTGTTAAAAGTGAGGGGAGGCAGTATAGAGAAAATGGCAAAAGCAAAAGCAGACAATTAGTCAGGGTAACAGCATGGACATAACCAGTGTGTTTTAACTTTTGTGTTTGCTTTTGGAATGTTATTTTCAATGTTATGGGTATCGGTTTTCTGGGTTTTCATGTTTTTGCAGTTTCTGTGTTTTGGTCTTGAGATACTGAAATTTAAGATTTCAGTATCTCGAGCTTGTAAAGTGAATCTGACACCACACACCAGACATAGTCCACACACCTTTGCCTCATAGCCACTAAGGCCTAACCATAAACTCAACATATTAGTCATAGGAGACTCCATTGTGAGACACACAGATGTTACCCTCACCAGGCTGGATAAGGAGAAAGTCACAGTTAGTTGTCTGTCAGGTGCCAGAATACACCATATCACACATACACTCAAGTATCTCAAGAACAGGTACTGTTATGACTCTGTCATAGTCCATGTTGGCTTGAATGACTTGAGACGGGTCTACTTCTAATGACCGAAACGCCGATTCGCCGACAGTGAAATCACCGACACGAAACGACCGACAACGCACAACCCCGACAACGCGAAACACCGAACACCATAACACCGACACACTACACGGAAACAACACAGTACACTACAACACATATCCACTAGCCCTAACCCAAACCCTAACCCTAAGGTCCGACACTACTGCACACTCTCCCTACCTGCACCCTAACCCTAACTCACTTACACACCCCGAACCCCAAGCTCCGACACTACCGCACACTCTCCCTACCTGCACCCTAACCCTAACTCACTTACACAGATCAAACCCCAAGCTCCGACACTACCGCACACTCTCCCTACCTGCACCCTAACCCTAACTCACTTACACACCCCGAACCCCAAGCTCCGACACTACCGCACACTCACCTATCACACACCCTAACCCTACATCCCTGAGTATTGCACACTTACCTGTCCGCTCCCTACTCCTAAATCCCTCACTACCGCATACTTACCAGGTCGCGCTTACACATTCCCCTTGTCGGTCTTCCGTCTGTTGGGATTCGAGCGTGTCGGTCAACTGCGTTGTCGGTCGTTTCGTGTCGGTGATTTCACTGTCGGCGAATCGGCGTTTCGGTCATTCGAAGTAGACCCCTTGAGACATACCTGCATGGACTATATGAAGAGAGACATGATCGAGGTTGCTGAATATGTGTACCAGGCAGTTAAGTCTCTCGCCTTAAGCAGCATTCTACCATCACCCAAAATGATGCCTTGATACAAACAGAAAATTATTGACTTTAACAATTGGCTTAGTTTCTGGTGTCATTGCAAGCGGATCCAGTACCTGACAGCCTAGGAAGACATGACTGACAGGCCAAGAAGCTTTGCCAGAGATGGCCTGCATCTGTCTCCCTTGGGCTTCAGGCTTCTGGCAAAGGCTGTTGCCTCCCCCATAGTGCCTTTTTTAGGCAATGCCATGAGGTCAAAACTACCAACATGAAAATTTCATCAAAATGCAAATTAAAGGTCATGCTGCTAAACACTAGGAGTCTAAGCATGAAACTGCACTCATTGCAAGCATTCTTAACCCTGGACGATGCTGACATTTGTGCAGTCACAGAAACCTGGCTCGAAGCTGCAGAGAGCACCCCAGCCATTTCAGGTTACTCATCCTATCATACATTCAGACCCCAAACCATGGGCAGCAAAGCAAAAGGAGGCAGAGTTTCAATATATATTAAGGACATACATACCTCCAGGTTGGTCAAACAGTATGACACACATGAGACACTCCAGGTGCAGTTAACCATTGACAAGACCTCTATTCAAATCATAGCTAGCTACAAGCCCCCAACTTTGACTCAAGATGCCCACTTCACCTATCTGGACCTCTTTGAATCTATCAAGATTCAACCCTTTATCCTGATCCTGGGTGACTTTAACTATCAAGCCATAGATTGGAAGACTTACTCATGCCAAAACACAAATGCCCAGAGATTCATTGATTTCATCAGTGCAAACACCTTGGACCAGCTGGTCAACACCCCCACAAGAGGTGATAATATCTTGGACTTGGTATTAACCAACATGAGTAACCACTGCAACATCCCTACAGTGTCATCCTTCCTGGTAAGATCTGACCACAAAGCGGTCACTTTTGAAGTCACCAACTCCTTGACCCCTCCCCAGCTAGGGTCAAACAAAAAAACTTCTCCAAAGCTGAACACAACCTCCTGAGGGAAGCTATAAACAGCTTCACAGCCACCTCCCCCTCCGTAGGAACTGGCAAAAACATCCAAACCTACACCAAAGTACTATACGAGCATTTATATAGCTGCATGGAATTAGGAATAACTGACAGGACAAAATCATCCTTCTCAAGGAAGAGTAAACCTGTCTGATGGACATCTGCAAAAAATAAACTCTATAATAAAAGGAAAAAATTACTGTCCAGGACCAAGAAGGAACTGGTGCCTAACTGGAAGCAATCTCTCTTTAGCTTGAACAAACAAATAACCTAACCTGGACTGAAACACTAATGGCGGAGGCGTGTGTATATTCATTAAGGATATCCACACCTCCAGGCTAGTTGCTCAGCATAATGCATCCAAGATTATCCAAGTGCAACTAACTCTGGGCAAGACCACAATCCAAATTGTAGCTTGCCCCTATCATGCCCCAGGATTCCCACTCCTCATTTCTTGATACACTGGAAAATATTAGGGCACAACCTAACACCCTATTAATGGGCAATTTCAACTACCCACCATTAACTGGGAAAACTACTCATGTACCAACACTTTTGCTCAATGTTTTCTGGAATTCATAAATTCCAATGCGTTGGATCAACTTATCCACACCCCCACCAGAGGCAGCAATATCCTAGATCTGGTCATTACCAACATTGGCAACTGGTGTTCCACAGTCAATTTCTCATTGGTCAGATCCGACCACAAACTAATCACCCTATACATCTACAACCCACCCCCACCCACCATTAGGGAGACCACAGTAAAATATTTCTCCAAAGCCAATTTCACACTTCTTAAGACAGAAGTGGCAAACTTCAGGACACCCTTGCAGATGGACAATAGAGGTACGACTGTTGAATCCTACACAAATGCACTTTATAGGCACTTACACAAGTGCATCGATCATGCTATCCCTAAGAGAACCAAGATGCTATCCTCCAAAAAATGGTAGCCAATCTGATGGTCCCCTGTCATAAACAAACTCTACAACAGAAGAAAGAAACTGCTGCAAAAAAGAGTGAAATCCCAAGATTGGAGGAACTCCCTGGTCAGCCTGAGTAAGAAGCTGAGATCCCTCATAAAATCCTCCAAAGCTAGTTATGAAAACAAAATTGCCACTGTTTCTAAAGACAACCACAAAGCATTGTATAGCTATGTCAAGAATCTCAATGGCAACACTCAGATCTGGTCTAAGTTACAGCACAATGGCACTAAATATACAGAACCAACTGATATTGCCAACATCGTGGCTGATAGGTTCAGTGCTAACTTTACCCCGCTCTCACCCCCTAAAGGGCTCATCTCTATACCGGAAGAATACAAAGTTCCTCTGCAAAGACAAGAATACAGCATCAATGGGACCTGACAACATCCCAGGCTGCATTCTATATGAACTGCAGAATGAACTGGCACCCCCACCTAAGTACCATGTTTAGTCATAGCCTCACCTCAGGCTTTGTGCCCACTGAATGGCACACAGCAATGCTTATCCCACACCACAAAGGTGGATCCACCACGGACCCTGGGAACTACTGCCTCATTAGCCTGATGAGCCTGGTCTGCAAGGCCATGGAACATATCATCATGGAACTTAAAACAAAGACATTGGTAATCTCTAAAGTCTGGACCCCACCCAGTTCGGGTTTGTAAAAGGCAGATCATGTCTCCTAAACCTGATAGACTTCTTTGAAGCAATCACCAAAGCCATAGATGAAGCTAAGGTGGTTCAGACAGCCTATCTAGATCTCGCCAAGGATTTTGACACCATCCCCCACTATGGAATTATAGATAAACTCACTAAACTGGTTATAAATCCCTATGTCACTAGATGGGTTGCCAACTGGCTCACTGACAGAACCCACACTGTGAAAGAAGCAGACTCCAAATCCGACTTCAGACCAGTGACAAGTGGAGTACCACAGGGTTCAGTCCTGGGTCCTCTCCTATTTGGTATCTACTTTTCTGAAGTACAGACTAACACAGAAGGTCTTTGGCAAATGAAGTTTGCAGATGAGTGCAAACTGGGAGCCATAATCAAAACTCCTAACAATGTGGACATCCTAAAAAAGGGCCTCACTGAGACAGATGCCTGGTGTCAAAGCCAAGGCCTCAGGCTCAATGCCAAAAGTGCTTTGTCACTTGTAGTCTACTTAACACTGAAAGTGTGATGAGACCTTGGGACACAGGTAGACAGTAGTCTCTCCTTTGATAATCACATCACCACAGCAGTCAGAAAATCCTTCTATGTGGCACACATCATCACAAAAGGTTTCTCATCCAGGAAAAAAGAGGTCATTGTTCCCCATTACTCGTCACTCATTAGACCCATTATAGAGTACAACGCCCCTTTTGGTATGTACCTGACAAGACATCTACAACAACTGGAAAGGCCACAGAAATACCTCACAAAGAGGATTACTGGCCTCAAACAGAGGCCCTATGCAGACTGTCTAAAAAAACTCAAGCTTTACTCTGGTCGCATATCACCTACTCAGAGGTGATCTCTACCTAACCCAGAGCTATTGGACATGCTCCACTTAAAGAAATTCCAATCCCTCCAAGCTACATGCTCTAGGGACTTAAACCTTGTCACCACAATAAACAGAACATGTTGGAGGGATAGATTCCTGTCCTAGAAACTTCCCATACTCTGGAACAAACTATCTATCTATATCAAACAAAGCTTCTCATTAGCACTCTTCAAGAAAAATCTTGATGGTTGGATGGGCTCTGCTCGACAGGGCCACAGGTAAATAATTTTCTTGGGTGGGGAAAGCCAGGGTACCTTTTTGGCTAGGCTTATATCGGTCCTAGGACCAATAACCTAGTACCTACCTATGAACCTATGAAGAGCACTAGTGAAATCCTCCAAAGCAAACTAAGTCTAAATTGACCACATCTGCTAAAGACAATCATAAGGCTTCTTCACATATGTCTGCAGTCTTAAGGGATGCACAAATCTGCTCAGAACTGGTGGTCAGGGACACTATATACACAAAAGCCATAGATATAGCCAACTTGCTGGCAGACAGGCAGTGAAAACTTCACCCGTCTGTCCCCCATCAGTAAATCAGGCTATCCCGAACACCTGCCATCTCACCTTATCTCTACGGAGCAAGTCATCACTGCCCTCTCAAAGGCACAAAATGCAACCTCCATGGGAACCAATAACATCCCATGCTGCATCCTACATGAACTCAGGCAGGAACTTGCAGCACCATTATGCAAACTATTCAACCAAAGCCAAAGTACTGGCTTCATCCCAGCTGAGTGAAGGATGGCCACTGTCCTCTCTTTGCAAAAAGGTGGAGTGCCCACCAATCCAGGAAATTATAGACCCATCAGCCTAACTAGCCTGATCTGCAAGGCCATGGAACAGATTATCATGGACCTAATTAACAAGGACATTGACAATCTCCAAACACTTGATCCCACACAGTTTGGTTTCTTCAAGGGGAGGTCATGTTTGTTAAATTTAATCGACTTCTTTGAGACAGTCACCAAAGCCATGGATGAGGAAAAGACAGTGCACGCAGCCTACCTTGACCTGGCCAAAGCCTTCGACACTATTCCCCACTCAGGTGGAATAGATAAACTCTCTCAACTAGGCATCAATCCATATGTTCCCATATGAGTGGCAAATTGACTCACTGATAGAACCCACCTCGTCAAAACAGTGGAAGCCATCTCAAGTTGAAGACCCATAATGAGTAGTGTTGGGGCCTCTGTTGTTAAGGATATACTTTTCTGAGGTGCAGGTCAAAAACAGTGGGCTATGGCTGACCATGTTTGCAGATGGTTGCAAGCTGGGCACTGTCATCAGTTCCCCTTGTGATGTGAAAATCCTTCAAGAGGGTCTCAGCCAAACAAATAACTGGTGCCAAAAACATGGCCTCAAACTGAATGCCAAAAAATGCACCATCATCCCCTTTGGGCAGAGTGATATCCCCACAAATTATCACATTAATAACAAGGTCCTAAACACACAATCAGTCATGATAGACTTGAGCACCCAAGTTCGTAGCAAATTGACTTTTGACCACCATATTGCTTCTGTTGTACAGAAGGCTTTCTACATGGCCCACCTCATTAGTAAGGGTATCTTATCTAGGGACAAGGAGGTCATAATATCTGTGTATTCCCTTATAAGATCCATTATTGAGTACAATGCCCTTTTCATCATATAACTCACAAAACATATGCAGCAGCTGGAGAGAACACAGAGGTTCCTCACCAGGAGAATCCAGGGCCTCAAACAACTATCCTACACAGATAGGCTATAATCCCTGTTCCTCTACTCAGTCTCATACAGACTCCTCAAAGGTGACCTCTGACTGGCATACAAAGCAATCTCAGACCCTGCCTTTATGGGACTGCTGCATATCAACACGTCCACTCATGTAACCCACACAAGTGAACTCAACCTGGTCTGTGACATCAGTAAGTCTTGTTGGAATAGACTCTATCTCCATGTCAAGCAGAGTACCTCATTAACCCTTGTTAAGTTCAACTTGGATAGCTGGATGGGGAGCAGAAAATACACCTCTGGGATTCCACCTTTGTCCTACTGGACAGGGGCATCAGGTGGGGTGCTGACTTGTCAGAACGTGGGCTAAATTCTTGGCTAGGCTTGTAAGGACCTCATGGTCAGTACCCTAGTAACTTCCTATGATCCTATGAACTTCCTAAATGTATGCCAGTAGAGATTTCAGTATTCTGTGCAATTTCTTCTTTATTTTGCCAGTGCATTATCTGAACAGATGCCAGCAATTATTTTATTATTTTATGAGATTTCTCCCTTCTATAGTTTATGATTTGGTGAAAACTTGGAGTTGGTGTGTGTGTGTGTGTGTGTGTGTGTGTGTGTGTGTGTGTGTGTGTGTGTGTGTATGTATATGTGTGTGTGTGTGTGTGTGTGTGTGTGTGTGTGTGTGTGTGTGTGTGTGTGTGTGTGTGTGTGTGTGTGTGTGTATAAGTTTGGTGGGTGTGGAAGGCTTTGTCCCCAGGAAAATAAAATAATTTGTAGTTTTACTTTGCTCAACTGAAGATTGGGAACATTAATTTAGAAAATAACCCTGCATATGTTTTCAGAAATGATGCACAGGAGTAGATATGCTTGGAATAAGGAGATACATTTTAGAAGTGTGTGTATGTATGTATGTATGATGATTTGAAGTTTAATAATGTAGGTTCTCAATTAATGACTTTTTAAGTCAGATGTTTATGGATGTGTATGTGAAATTGCTTCCTGTAGATTCATATTCAACACTTGGTCTAATGGCCAACAAATCATACCTCAAAACATTGATCAAAACTCAATTAATCTAAAACAAAAATAGACAACATTATTATTACGGAGACTAGCCCTCTGCACCCCCACACTGACTGCTAATTATATCTGTGAAATTTGAGATCTGACTACAGTGGGAAATAGCAAATTCCCCAATCCCTACTGTTCTGTGATCTCATAGTGTTGAAAGAAGGGTTGGTTGTGCACACAGTGTTGGGGTGACTTCTAGTTAGTTGACAAAGGTAAGTGAAGAGGATGGAAGTTTGTGCATGAGTTTGTGTGTTTATGAGTTAGGGTACGGGGACAGATTTAGTGTGTGTGTGTGTGTGTGTGTGTGTGTGTGTGTGTGTGTGTGTGTGTGTGTGTGTGTGTGTGTGTGTGTGTGTGTGGTGAGTGTCTGAGCTGTCTTGTGTAGTGGTAGTGTTATGAAAGGGCTGTTATAAGGTAAGCTGCATATTAGAGTTAGGGGCAGGGTTAGTATGCATTAATGCATTACTATAGTGGACAGGGAGACTTTAACCCTGATCCTCCTTAATTCTTGCTAACCATAGCCTGAATCCTAACAGGCTACACAGGTGACACAGAAATCATGTAATGAACAATTAACAAAACGAATATATCAAAAAATAATTTACAGCTTGGAAAAAATGACTTAGCAAATAATTAACAAATGAACAGCTATACTGTTCAAAATATTTCAGTGAGTTCCAGTTTTTATAAAACCCTCCAGTTTTAAAATCTAAGTCATTTCATTTCTGCAAGATTACATTAATGTATACAGACTTTTAATATGTAGTGGAACCATGTCAATGGCAATAAAAGTACAAATATCCTTGAGATGTCCCAATATATATTTATACAAACCTTCAGAAAAGCCCATTCACAACATGGGAAAGAACTGAAAATAAACAAAACCACTAAAAAAATCACAGTGCAAACATTTTTGAAGAATGGAAAAAATGAAGGACCCTGAAAAACATTATTTATAGTGTTTTTGTCTCATATGAAATAAATGGGTCTATATCACTTCAGTGAACCATAACTTCAATGAACGGCATTTCATAAGAAATGCCATTCATCAAATTTCCCTCATATACCAACTCCGACATTGCACTATAGTGGGGAAGGGGCAAATTTCCCGATGCTCACTGATCCGCAATCTCAGTATGAACAGTTTGATGAATAGCATGTTTGTTTTAATTTTTAATGAAAATGCCATTTGATGAACTGATAGGGACCCGAAATAAATATACTCTTAGACAATAAAACTGAAAATTACATCACCACACTTTAAATACAATAAAAATGACATGATTAACAATTCATGATTCATTTAAAATGAATACTTCTTTCCCATAAAACTCATCTGGCTCCTCCATTTGTGTGTATTGGCAATGGTTCACTTGCATTGGGAGATTTCTCCCTTCTTTGAGTTGGCATGTCTTTGATATATACATTTAGATATAGATATAGATATATCGATAGATGTGTGTGTGTGTGTGTGTGTGTGTGTGTGTGTGTGGGTGTGGGTGTGTGTGTATGTATATATATATATATATATATATATATATATGGATTTACTTCGATCCAGCAAACTCACTTATGCAAAAGTGCCTTTTTACGAAAATGCACTTTCATGTAAAACCTAAACCAAAAAAAAAAAACACACTAAACACAATTATGCAGGGGAGCAATCCCCCCTGCGCCCCTTATCCCCACTGTACCACAATCTCAGCAATAGTTTGTTTAGTTATACTTCAACACTAAACGTTGATGTGCAACTAAATTAACATGCAAACTGCACGTTTTTATTTCATTTCTCTCTCTCTTTTTTTTTTTTTTTAATTATGATCTTACACAAAAGTGCATTTTCGAAAAAATACACTTTTGCATAACTGGCTTTGTGAATTTATGTTTCGATGAAACATAAATTCGCTGGATCAAATGGGATCCATATATGGAGATATATATATATATATATATATATATATATATATATATATGAACATATATGTAGATACCTATATATCTATATATATGTTCGGGTGGTGTACTGCTTGCCCCCACATCAGGGGTACAGAGGGCTTGCCTCACTGCAAAAACACTTAGAGTGAATTTTTTCAGCCTTCTTTGCCTCTGGCAGTATTTTGCAATGTTTCACCTCCTAAGTGTAGAGGAACTTGGGGGTTATAGTAGAACTATGACTTTTAATATTAACTTTAACATTCAGACTGGGGTGAATATATATCTTGCAATATTTGCCATTACATCTACCAGTGTAATTTTTTTCTTGTCCAGTTTCAATTCCCTATCTCCCCTTCCCCTCAGGTCTTCTTTCTCATTATCCAACACATAGAAAATAAACTTTGTAACTTTTCTAAATTATTGAGAATGTTTATAAAAAGCACTAAAATCACTTTTATTTTTAATATCATATACATAATTGTAACTCCTGTCCCTAAGTCTTTTTGCTTTAGCTATATACAATGACTTAGAATTTAGAAATATCACTGCATAAACAACAAAAGTAGTACTGCCAGTGAAATACTCAGGTGCACAATATCTTTTCTTACTATTGGCACACTATCTACAATGAACCGACACCAACTACATCCATAATAATTTTAAGTGCCATACTTAACACTCACTCTTGGGACTTCTTCACTAAATTTCTGCCCTTTTTACAAGCATTTTTTCTTAAATCTTTATCTGCTGTTAAGACGCTCCAATTTTTTATCACCTTTTTATATCACCTGCATCTACAGAGTGAACTAAAAATATAGCTGAGGTAAAGGAAATTACTGTTATTTGAATAATCACTCCTCTTTCTTGTAGCTAATGAAATGTCTTTTAATCTTTCATTATAACTTATTTTGTATATCTTCTCATTAAAATCCTAACACTTAACATATCAAAAACCTCCTTGTGAAATGTTATATCCATTGTGAGATTTTTACCTCTGTTTGCTTGACCCTTAACTACATTAATTTTTACCCAAACAGGATGAGCACTCTTCCACATTCTTAAAACTAATCTTTGCCCTAATATTACACTGATTAAAATTGTTATATATATATATATTTACAGCTAATGAATTAACTTAATTAATACAGTAAGTACCCACAAAATCTAAAAAAGCAGGTGAACAAATTACTTTTCCAATTATTTATTTAACATTTGTTAACCGGGAAAGTCCAACTTGGAACAAAGCCAATTTTCAGTGAAGACCCAGGGAGAAATGCTCCAGATACATGTCTTTGAACGTGGGAGGAAACCAGAGCACCCAGAGGAAACCCACACAAATGGAGGGAGGACATGCAGACTCCACACAGAAGGCATTCCTGCCAAGAATTGAAATGAATACCTTCTTGCTGTGAGTCGACAATGCTACAGCTGCGCTACTTCGCCATCCTAATTCAACCTCAAAATCTCTCAAAATAAAAAAAATAATAATAATATCAATAAAGTGACAATGAAAAATAATTGGAGGGAATTCATAAAGGTACCAGGACATATACACCTTTGTGTAGACATTACAGTAGCCCTAATACAGTGGTGCACAGTGCTATAGCATGAAGATGCATGGCACTGAATAATGCTGGCTGGCTGGCTCTGTGGCCATGCTGCGTGCTAATAAGTTAGTCCAGGGAGAGGAATAGGCCAATTATTCCTGTGCTCTCTTTCCAGAACTGCTTTAAGGATGGCATCTATAAGCCAAGGGATTCAGGAATTCACTTGGATACGTAGCTCAGCATGGCTGGCCCCCTCATGTCATGGCATAGCTCTCAAATAATCAGGGACATATTTCAACAGAATCAGGGACAAACCCAGAAAAAATCAGGGAAAATCAGGGACATTTGTAAAATATTATTACTATTAAGTTGAGACATTGGCAGAATAAAAGAATGTTAATTAATATACATTTTGTGAAATAAAAGAAATCTATAACTCTTACTTACTGCCATTATTTATTGAGCATAATTCACCACATTT
The DNA here is from genome assembly GCF_019279795.1 of Protopterus annectens. Classification (NCBI taxonomy): domain Eukaryota; kingdom Metazoa; phylum Chordata; order Ceratodontiformes; family Protopteridae; genus Protopterus; species Protopterus annectens. The sequence continues at coordinate 1,317,613,710 of NC_056744.1, read as the reverse complement.
CCTCCAAGAGTCACCAGTTTTAAGAGGGATTAAGAGCAACAGAGCTAAATTTTGGAGTCTAAATCAGGGACAGTTGAGAGGTATGTGTCATGGTAGTGAACACTGTCAAAAGACTGTGTTCATCTACTGAACTGATGATAAGGGCTTTGCAGGGGTGGTGGGGTAGCACTAGCCAACAAGGATAGTACACTTGTGCCATAACAGTACTTATGCCACAACTGTGAAATAACAGCACTTGCACATGTCTCAGTATCACAAAATACCAATTTATAGGAACATGACCCATAGGCTTTCATGAATCCTTGGGAATGTCTTTTTAAAATCCACTTTTACATACAAATTAATTCTCCAAAAAAGACATAACTATGTTTGTATAATCGGTCTCACATGTAACATTAAGCATAACATATATTTTTAACTAGAGAAAAATCTGTTTAAGCCTCCCTTACAGCTCGTTTTGAAAAGGTATGTGAGAAAGTTAAGAATAAAGCCTTTTCAAGATATAACATTCAAAGACAATAAAGGTAAGGTCATTGCTATTGCACCAGCTATGAACTTTTGAGAACCACTTCAGAGAATGTTTGCATATTTTGTTGGCATAATTATCAGGAGAGTAGCTAGGGTGGGTCAAGAGGGGAAACAGCCCAGTGTGCAAAGTGTTGGGGACATGATCAGTCAATCCTAATCATGCTTTAATGTAATACTGGCTTTTAAAAGCTGGTATTGTATTTGCAGTCAAACCTGAGCATTGTAGTGCTCAGTGTGTTGTCTAAACTGTAGCAAATGCTTGCTACATTGTAACAGTTTGCTACATTTTAAAAGTTAAAAAGCAAATCTTTTAACTAAAACCATGTGCTCCAAGCAGGCAGGGTATTAACTATAGCAACTTGCTACATTTGTAGCAAGCAGTTTGCTACAGTTAGAAAATATTTTTTTTTTTAACTAAACTAATAAAATATGTTAAAGGATGGTTGGCAGGACACCAAAACAGGAACTGGTGCCATTTTTTTTTTTTGCTGGAGGTTTTTGATCTTCACTTGCAGAGCTGATGGGGCGGGGCTCTGGTTCATAGCACCATCCCAGGACACTAAATAAACCAGCTATATGCTTCTGGAATTATACACCCAATTAGCAATCATCATAATTTTGTTTATCCTTTGCTTATCTCCCACGTGTGTATTTGAGAAAAACAGACAAAAATAGTAGTCCTAGGAGACAACCCTGTTGACAGCACTCATAAACCCCTTCCTGAGCTGTGTCCCATTACTTAACTCATATTTTACTCATTGATTTACACATGGGCTGATAGTCAATACTTTTATTTCATAATTTTTCCTTATTTGGAATAGTGTTAAATGTTACAGCAGGGGCAAGTTAAGCAACATGTACCACTAGCCATGCTGTTAACAGTTCAAAAAATATTACAACATTCAAAATACAAGCCTTCTCTTTAAATTAACCCATTTTGTTCAAGCAGGTTCCTTTCATGATGCTCTCATTTGAAATGATGCATTGTTGTAAAATTATTTTTCTCTTCCAGGGCAAAAAATTACATTACATGCAAGATGCTGTAATGTGTTATTCAGTTATGGGATATACTGTTGAATATTTTACCTAGATCAAGGTAAACTGCATGAACAGGTAAAACCTGCCAATATCATTTATATACTCTCTTATGTTCCAAACAATATAGGCTTGTCTCATACGAAAGATGATATTTTACATCTTATTTATTTCCTACAAAAGCACTATATTAATGTTTATGTTTTTGCAATCCACCTCTAGATTAAATTGTCATTTTCTTTTAAATAGCACTGTTAAGAGGATTAATAATTCAATTAAACATTTTAGCAGCTGTTTATAGTTTTTAACTCTAGCCTCCCATTCTTTGCACTTTAACAAACTTGCTTTTATTGAAAGTTAGACCCCTGAATTCAATAAATTCCAAGCAAGAATAAAACTATTCTTGCACGGAATGGTTAGTGCCCATTTAGCACAGCAGCATGCCTTGCATATTCATTCAGGCATGCTGCTGTACTTCAATAGGCACATGAACTGTGAACAAGTGCAGGACTGTGTCCAAGTAGTGCACGGTCACTGGCCATGGCCCCTGCATTCAGAAAGTGCTGTATGGCACTTTCTAAATCAAACTGGCATAATATTAGAGCTTTACTCCAATATTATGCCAGTATTTCAGTGTCCACGGGCACTGAAATAAACCTCAGCATGAAGAAAGCAATGCAGGGGGTGTGTGACAGGTTCTGTGACACACCCCCTGCATTGCCAAAGTACCGTATGACACCTCTGCAACCTGCTAAAGCAGGAAATGTGTGCAAATGCACAAATAATGGGTGATAAATCCCTCAAAAGGGACAAAACACACATATAGCCCATGAAACCGAGAAAGTTGATAGAAAACAGGTATTGCATTAGCATGAAATACAGAAGGGTAGAAGTCTGAAAGCAAATGTATGCCAATATTCCCTTACAGCAGTACATGTTGACAAAGGCACAAATGATGGGGGGAATAAATAATAAATTAGGGCCACTCCTGAAAAATTGCCCTCACAAACTTAGAAAGTTGATACAAAACAGGATATGTATTAGCAGGATTCCCTGATGGACAGAAGCCTAAAAGCCAAATGAATGTCATTATTTCATGATTGCAGTCCTCAATGAGTTGTCAGAACACCAGAAGACTCAATTATATAGCATAATAATATAATAATAATATATACTTTTTTTCCTAGCCTAAGGAATGTTTAAATGTAGCTAAGCGGGTATGCACGTTATGGCCCTCCGCTTAACATAGCTTAAACATCCCATAGGAGATAAATTGCAAATATACAGGCAAAATTTCCAAGCTGAGACAGTGTAGTGGTTAGAGTCTTGGCTTTACATGTAGGCATTCATGGTTTGAGTATCATGACAATCAACTTATTTTTCTATGGAAGGTAGTGTTAACATTAATTTTGTAAAATGAAATTATGTAGCAACTGTTTTTTTGTCATTCAGGGTAGTGTAGCAGGTCCAAAAGTTAGATGTCAGTCTAGAAAATATGTGAAACCCCCATATGAACACAAGTGCCCATACAGTATAGTCACACAAGAATATAATTAAAGACAGCACATAGGGGGATGTCATGGAAGGTAAACATAAAATTATAATATGTCAGTAATGATGAATCAATCCCAAAATCCTGATACTCTATAAAATTAAATCTGAGCAATGCTAAGTAGTACTCAGTGATGCTAAGCTGTTGTAAGTATTGCTTAAATGTAAATGCTAACCAATAAGTAGCCCAGCTAAGATGATTTGAGCATTGGTAAGCAGTGCTCAACATCTATCTCTTTAGCATATTCAAAAATGGTCCAATAACAGCAAAGGACAGGAATTTTGCTCTATTTAAACCTCACAGGTGGGAATACAGCCATAACCAGTTGTAGTTCTTCTTTGCAGACACTATGGCTGGTGTTAGAGAGGGCTTGCACTTTTGGGTGCAATGCTGGGGCATTTAGGAGTCCAGGGTGATGTTTGGACTCCTTGTGAAAGACCATGAGGAGAGACTGCTGCAGGGCCAGTACCAGTGCTCCCAATACAAAGCGGAGGCCTGGGACCATCTCGCACATGATCTCACCAGTGCTACTAGCATCCTCAAACTGGTGAGCAGGTCCGGCACCATTTTGCTGACCTCAAGCGTAGGAAGAGGGAGCTCTTGGACCAGTGGACCCAAGATGCACAGGCACAGAATGTCCCAGCAGTGTGTAAGTATCAGATTGGTGTTTACCAAAGTCCAGCCTGTGTATGTGATTGATAGGTATGCATAAATGTTTCTTTATCTCCTGTACAGCTGCAGATGAGAGGGCTGTGAACATAGACACCCATGTCAGCAGAATGCTAAGGCTGCTCCAGGAGGCTGGTGAGTACAAATCTAGCTTGCAGTATTCAGGGCAAATAAATAGAGAGGAGTAGAATGTCAACTGCCAGTAGGTTAAACTGTGTACTGTGTGTAATGAATAAACAAGATGTTAGCAGAGTAATAGTGATGTACAGGATATCTATCAATAAAAGTGCCAGTATTCTTCAATAAAACTAAAAACCCCAGACTGTTGTGTTTACTTTGGTATGTGGTGGTATGAATCTAAATGTGTACAGGTTCTGCACAGCAACTATGGCTATGACAGCATGAATTAATTGAGGCTCATCTGACAAAGATTGTGGAGCCGTATAACAGGAGATCAACTATATGAAATGTTCCATGCACCAAAATCTGATCCCTGAATAGTAATGTGTCAACTATTATACTGTATCCCCCACAGCAGTGCTTTATGTTAACCATTGCTTTCCAGATTGTAATATGTCAAAGTATTAATACACAGTACAAGAACTATCTGCCATGCATGTCAGAATTACAAGGTCAGATTGTCCAACTAAGAGAGTATTAGACAGAAAACAGTCAAGCAAAAAACAACAGTTCCTTAACAGCTCATTGTGTTGAAACACAACATTGTTGTACCTTTCTGCACAAACAGGCACAGTTTGAATCCTGGGAGTGGTAGCAAGCTGTATGCATAATTTCACCCAAGAATATGTGAATATGTGTCGAAACAGTCTGGTAGTGTTAACAAAAAATCCCACCACAGGTCTGCCAGGTAAGGAAATGTTTCTATTAACTGTAAGAAGACTGTACTAATACACTGTGTGCAACACTTCTGCTGTCCAACCCCAAGGCTGCAAATGACAGCAAGAAAAGTACATACACCAAGTGGTTTTGCCCGATAAATGTCCCTCAAATATCACGCTGTTACGGCTAGTGGTCACCGCTGCCAATACCCACAGTGACAGATAGAATTCCAGGCAGAGTGTGGCAGCACCACACATGCACACACACACACACACACACACACACACACACACACACACACACACACACACACACAGACACACACTCACAAAGCATGAGTGTAGGACACCCCTGTCAGTTACACATAAGTAAACTTGAATATGTCAATATGTGTAGAAACAGTCAGGTAGTGTTAACAGAAATTTCCTCCACAGGTCTGCCAGGTAAGGAAATGTTTCTATTAGCTTTAAGAAGGCTTTAGTAATACACTGTGTACAAACATTCCACTGCCCAACCCCAGGCCATAGGTAGATTTAGTGTGAGGTCATACCTGGAGAGTAATGATTAGAGTAATGATCAGTACAACTGTGAACAATCGAAGCCTATACAGTTGTTGACATCTCTCTCTATCCCCCACCCTATCTGCAACAAGAATTCATACACATAATCAACAGGTATGTTTTTCTCCAAACCTACTGTTGGGACATGTGTCTTATTGTTCTACAAATATTGAACCATTTGATTATTAATGTTCTCTTTTCAAATACTATCATTGGTGGTCTGTTGCTATCAATGTAACTTGCATGCCGTTGCAATGCATGCCGTTATAATGCCTACTATAGTACCATATCTGCATGTGTTCTGTTTGCTATGCAACTGTTTCACATCTGTTTTATGGGGTTAATTGGAACACCCATGAATGCTGTTATAATTAATGTGGAAATGTGTTGTTCATGACTAACCAACATATTTTGTAAAACCTCAACACCATAGCACTTCTGGGAAAGCAGATCCTGACGGATCTGCCTGTCCTGCCTCATTTGGCCATGGCACCAGGCCACAGCACATCTGGAAAGCAACCTGGGACCTCCTCGTCCACTCATCCTGCACCACCTTCGGGTGGGACCACCACAGGGGATGGGGTCCACCCCCCTTGGGAGTGGGCATGGACAGGAAACCATCACCCATAGCCAGGATTTGGTGCATAGCACCATCCAAAAGGAGTTTGGTGGATAGATGTGCCAGATTGAGGGCCACCTGGCATATTTTGAGGGTCAGCCTGCCCCTCCTGTCCAGCCTCCAGCACAGCCACCTTTGGGGCCATGAAGGTGCAGTGGTGACTGCCCATGGGTGGGGACCTTAGTCCCACTGTATCCATTTAGGGGGGGTCATGGGCATCTGATTTCCAACCACCCACCCCAACATGTGTTATATACCACCCCTGTCTGCTGTTTTATCTGTCTTGGCTGTCTTCCTACCCAGCTTACCTCCCAAAAATACCTACTGTCCTTTCCAATATCCCAGTCTCACCATAAAAAAAGGCATCTGCTCCCCCCAAAAATGTTTGCCCCATACATAGTTGTCTATTTCACACGTGTCCACTGGACACATTTAATCAGGTCCAGTTGGCTTGACAACACATTACTGTTATCCTCACCCTTCTCAAATGGGTTTTCAGCTCCAAATTCTGTAGAAATTCACAGCTGTTGCTGTAGAAAAAATGGACAGCTATGGATCTTTCCTACATCTATCCTGCACATCCCTAGTTACCTTTCATACTGTACTTCCCTCTGCATACCCCTTTTTTTCATCACTTTCCTATCACCCCTTTTTCTTTTGTTTAAAATAAATCAGTGTGGGGGTAAGCGTGAGTAAGCGGTAGTAAGTGGGAGTAAGCATGTTTGCATGATGCTAAGTGCTACACAGATTAAGCATCTGTAAGTTTAATCTTATGTAAGCATCGTTTAGCATCATGCAAACCCATGCAAACCCACTTACAACTGCTTAAAACTGCTTTAATCACTCTGTTTCCTTCAGCCACTGTTCTGCCTAGCAACAAAACAATCAGCCCTGCTAAGTCTCAAACCCAGGGCCCTGTACACCATAGTCAAAACGATATACCACTACACCATTTAAGTTGCAAGGATTGCTAATACATTTTCACACTTATCATGCAGTATAGTCATTCAACCATAGGGAAAAGATTCCGTAGAATCAGTCAGGTTTTAGATTTACGCATACACACACACACACACACACACACACACACACACACACACACACACACATATATATATATATATATATATATATATATATATATATATATACATATATATATGGAACTGCATGTATATGCAAAAATATATACATAATATAAATAGAAATATATATATATATATATATATATATATATATATAAAGTAAAATATATATATATATATATATATATATAAAGTAAAATATATATATATATATATATATATATATATATATATGCTCATAACATATCATGCAGTATAGTCATTCAACCATAGGGAAAAGATTCCATAGAATCAGTCAGGTTTTGTATTTATACACACACACACACACACACACACACACACACACACACACATATATATATATATATATATATATATATATATATATATATATATATATGTATGGAAATGCATATATATGCAAAAATATATACATAATATAAATAGAGATATACATATAAAATATTATATAAAGTTAAAAAAAAAAAATATATATATATATATATGGGTCTATCTTACTACGTCGACAAGTCAGAACGCCGACAGCGAGAACACCGATGCCAGAAGATCGAAAACGGAGAAGACCGACGGATCAAAACCCCGACGCTGAGAACATCGACATGGGAAAAGGCTGTGTATGTATGCGGTAGTGACGGACGTTAGTGCGAAAGGTAAGTGTGCGACTGTGATAGTTTGTGCGTTAGGGGCGGGTTAAGTGAGTTAGGGTTAGCGCTGGCTAGGTAAGTGTGCAACTGTGATAGTTTGTGGGTTAGGGGCGGGTTAAGTGAGTTAGGGTTAGAGCGCTGGCCAGGTAAGTGTGACTGTGATAGTTTGTGGGTTAGGGGCGGGTTAAGTGAGTTAGGGTTAGAGGGCGGGCTAGGTAAGTGTGCGACTGTGATAGTTTGTGGGTTAGGGGCGGGTTAAGTGAGTTAGGGTTAGGGCGGGTTAGGTGAGTGTGCGATAGTGGCGGACCTTAGGGTTAGGGTTTGGGTTAAGGTTGTAGGTAGTTGTGTATGTGAGGTTTAGTGTTGGTTTGTAAGGATTTTGGTGTGCTTGTGTTGTGTGTGTGCTTTTGGACCGGGATTTGTTTTGTTTGTTGCTTGTCGGGATTATGGTGTGTCGGGCATGTGAGGTTTCGTGTTTGTGAAATGTCGGTTATGTGGTGTCGGTGATTTTGTTGTCGGCGTTTTGACTTGTCGACGTAGTAAGATAGATCCATATATATATATATATATATATATATATATATATATATATATATATATATACTCATAACATGTAGTGGAGTCATACTTCACAACCATACCTCTCAACCCCTTAGTGCATGAAATCTGGCCAAAGGGTGTCCAAATGGCGGGACAATGGGCTCAAAATAGGGACATATTTTAAATATTGCTCTTATAAATGTAGAATGTCACCAGAGTGACAGGGTTTGTTTCGGCATACATGTTCTGAAGGATGTGAGTTCTGAAACTGAAATGTATGTCATCATTTACTGTCAGAAATCCTCAGATCATGACAGTGATTTACTAGGGATATAAAAATAATGAATCTGAGGAACAGACCAGAAATATGTGCAATAAACCTGGACATACTGCAACAATCCGGACAGTTGAGAGGTATGCTGAGAACCCCTTAGTGCAACGATTCTGGACCAAGCCTGGCAAAGTGGGGGGAGACATCCATGAAAATAGGGACATATCTGAAATACTGAAATAGATAAGCTGACACAGTTGCTGTAGTAATGCCCTCATGTCTGTCCTAACATATGCCAACAAAATCTGGTGCCAATGGTCAAAAAAGGCAAGATTGGTGCTAAATTAGCGTACCACAATTTATTGAATGCTTTCGTCAAAAGACTTCATCAGAAACACAATAAAATTTAAAAACATCATTTAAATGCTCAAACCAATTAAACATTTAATCCATCAATGTAAAATTTAAAAAGACAAACCACTAAAATACATAGAAATACAAACAAAAACTTTAACTTAATTTAAATATGCAATTAGAGGAGCATCTTTATTAAGATTCAACTTTCTATATTTTAAAAAACATTTAATATTGATAGCCTCATTTAAACCAGGCTTTTTGTCAGCCCCAAGTATAATTTGCCATATCGTTTCTCTTTGTTCAAGAAAGTTCTTGAAATCTCCACCTCTCAGGTCCATTTCAACAACTTCCAAAATGGTAAAAAGAAACTTCTTATATTTCATACATTCCAAAGAATGTTTACACAAGGCATTTTTAGAATCTTTAATCTTAATGCTATAAATATGCTCCCTAATACATTCTCGTAAGGTGCGTGTAGTCATACCAATGTAAAATGCAGGGCAGCCACTGCAAAAACTAATGTAATCTAACCCCCTAGTTAGGCAATTAACAAAACCAGGAACTTCAAAGGTAACCTTAATGTGTTCCAACATAACATAGGGCCCTTCTAGAATATATCTACAAAAGTTACATTGTTCACATTTGTGCATATCCTTTTTGTGTGTTAAATGTTGGTTAACTTTACTTCCAAAAGAATCATTTTCCAACAACTTTTTGAAATTGGAGCTGTTCCTATAAACAAATCTGGGCTTCTCTCCTAAAACTTTTATCAAATCTGAATTCCCTTTTAAAATTTTCCAGTTTTTTTTCAATTAAACTTTTAATACCCCAACTATCAACTGTCATATCAAGGGAACAAACAGCACCATTATTAACACCAAAAAAGATGTTTTCTTTGCCAAATCCTTTAGAAGTTACTAAAGGGGCCCTCAATAAAGCCGTGTATAAAAGATTCTGTTTATTACGGATATGAAGTCCTAAACTTTCCAAATAAGTTTTATCATATCTGCTATTGACAAAAATTCCTGTAATCAATTTGAATTCTTTTAACAAATCACTATTTTTAGTTGTCATATGGCAAGCTCTAATATATTGTACTTTCGGAACATTCTTTTTTATGTGTTTTGGGTGGTTACTATTGTAATATAAGTAACCGTTTGTAAAGGTCTTTTTACAAAAAATCTGACTTTGAAAAATCTTTTCTGTATTGTCCCGCCAGAAAGTGACATCAAGAAAATTAACAAATTCATCACTTCCACTTAACAAGAATTTAAGAAAACCAGAGAACCTATTAATGTCATCCAAAAAAGCATCTACTGTGGCTGGTACACAGACAAGACAGCCACAGGGGATATGTATAAACACACATAGTTGGCACTTGTCAAATTAGAACCCCTACCTGTCTACTTGTATGTATTATATTGATATGTACATATTGCATGTGCCACAGACATTATATGCCAGGGAAATAACTCACAACCTCTTACACCAATTAATCTTGGGAATGCTTTCATGGATGGTGGGATAAACTAGACATAATAGTGACTGTTCTCACATATTGGTCTTACAAACCTGGACATGTGATAGGGTAACAGACTTTGCATCAGAGTGAAGTTTCAGCTGGGTATGACATTGAAGCTGACGTGTCTGTAACTACAGCAACTGTCATGTATATTTGCCAATGATTTCACTTAAAACCCCATTGTTAGGAGAGAAGGACCACATATATGTTGCAAACATTTGGATATTCTACATACATCTGTACAGATGACTGGTATGACCTGTAGAGTTTCACATGGTGCATGTAAAGTAGATGACATCAACAGGGTCTTTAAAGTAATGCCATAGGGTGGGGGTCAACACGCCCTAAAATGGTATAACCAACACACATACACACACATGGGATATGGTTCTCAAACACATACACATACATACGGTATCAGAGTTGTATCAGGAACACCAGCAGCAGGATAATTCCAAAGGAAAAATGAAGGCAAATGCAGAACTAAACATTTTTTAATACAAAACACCAGGATTGAGTGCTTTCGTAAACTAGTTAATAAATCAGAATCAAATCAATGAAGAATAACACCATCCTATTATACCCCTTCATTTAATCACATATTAAGCAATTTCAACTACTCACACATTTGTTAAAGATCTAAGCACTCCAAATGTAGAAACCCCCACAAAACCAAAATTGGATCATTGTAAAATTCCTCAAAGCAGGCAGAAGACAGCTCGATATGCAGCTAAATCCAAAAACTTGATAAACCAGCAAGTAATCGTACCAAAAAACTTTATTACAGAGAAAGAAAGTTAGTACTTTCATGGTAATACCATACCACTTCTTCAGACAAACATGAATGGTGACAGAATAACTTATATGCAAATGACATAATCTCAAACAGCTTAACAGCCAATAAAACAAACATTCATACAGCCGCATTCTCAGTTTAAAGGCATATAAAGTAGATAATATTTACTAGCATAAAATCTAATAAAAAATGAAAAATAATAAAAATATTAACACAAATAAATAAAACATGAAAGATTCATAAATAAGTAAACAAACAACAATAAACACCCTACAGCCATTTACTCCTTAATACAGGCTTAATGGGGACATGATCATTCAACCCCATAGCTAGGTGTGCCCCCAACCTCAAAATCCACTCTAACTCAACCACCTCAGTATGAGTCACTATATCACCACCTCGCAGACCTGGGTTGATCACACATAATACCTGGAAGACAAAGTTGTGTTCAGGGCCAGTAGACAAAACATGTTTCGCTAAGGCACTAAAATCATATTGCTTCTTCATGCAATACACATGGTCCCTAATTCTTTCTTTTAAGCTCCTATTCATCTTGCTGACATAGAATTTATAACAGCACTGACAATGCGCTAAATAAACTACATTCCTGGTGGAGCAATCAGCAGATGCCCTCAACTTCCACAAGTAGCCTGTGACAAGGTGCCTTAAGAACCTAGACTCATCTATAAACTGACAAAAATTGCATTTATGACATTTAGATGTACCCATCAAAACTTGGGATCCAGACATGACATGCCTAGGAAAACATAACTGTTGCCTTAAATTACTGTGGTTCTTATATACAAATCTAGGACCATCTGCTAATATATCTACATATCAGCATCTGCTGTCAGTCTGTAAAATATGCCAGTTCCTGGTAACGATATCTTTCACCATATTTACACCATGGGAAAATTTCAAAATAATGGGAGCACAACAATACCTTTGAGGTGATCTAATTGATTGCCTATACAGAGCAGAAAAATAAGGACATGCTCTACTCTCATGCTCATTGGTTTTTCTGGCACAAGTTTGATCAACTTCAACTTGAGTATAACCCCTGATGGCAAACTCTTTCTTCAAATCTGACAAACTTACTTCAAAGTCAGAAGTAGTACATGACAACCTCGAGACCCTGAAGGCTTGACCTCTCACAATGTTCCCAAATATATGTGGTGGATGCATACTCCAGCTATGGAGATATGATGGTCTATAACAGTCCTTCCTATGCATCCTGGTCAGCATTTTGCCATTCTCCAGCCGGATGTTCACATTCAAAATGTCAACAGTGACTTGGGAACGAGTGAAGGTAAATTTCAAAAAATGACTACTATTATTTAAAGAATGAAAAAAAAATGTTAAGGTCTTGCTTGTTGCGTTTCCAACCAATAAACATGTCATCCACAAAACGTCTATATATGGCAGTATGACCTCTGTGTTGTCCCAATACATGATGGAATTCCCATTCTGACATCACCAAATTGGTGTAAGAATTAGCACAGCTGGTCCCCATTGTCATGCCAGACTGTTGCCAGTAACATTTATCCTGAAACATAAATATATTATGTTCAAGTACCAGCTCTAGAAGCATGCACAAGAAGTTATTATGCTTCATGTCAAATTTGTTACTCCTAGCCAAAACTGCCCTGACCATACTAATGCCTTCCTGGTTAGGAATGCACGTAAACAGGGATATGTCTATCATCACTAAAAACTGAATATCCGACACATCCCCCTCACTGGTCACATTATATAAATCTCTCAAAAAGTTTTCAGTATCTTTCAATACAACTTCACTCATATCAAGAGCTGTTCAAAGTTGTTTGTCCAAATAAATGGACATAGCCTGAGTCAACCAACCACTCCCAGCTATGATTGGTCTAAACTGTGGGACTGTAGGGTGTTTGTGTATCTTGAGTAAGCTATGAATCCGAGGAACAACAGGAAATTCAGTAATAAAATAGTCAATTAGTTCCTTGGTAAGTAGACATAGATTAAAGCATTCAAGTAAACAATAATCTATTGTATTCTTCATCACACTCGCAATGTCAGCTTCCACATTAATATATGTATTAGTATCAGACAGCATCTGATTCATCATATCATAATAATATCCAGACTCTAAAATCAGTACACAGCCGCCTTTGTCTGCCAGGTGGATGGCTATATTTTCATTCTTAATCAAATCATTCAAAGCTTGTTCAAATCTAGTCAGATTATTACAACTTGTCATCTGTATTCTATCAATGACTTGATATATTTCTTTCTCACAAACTGTGAGGAAGACATTAAGTGCTGGTGTAAGAGCAGTAAAAACACTGGGTTCCTAAAAACCTTAAATTCGGTAACCTGCCTCTCGGGAATATTAGGTCCATCATCAAAAAACATATGTAAAGACAAATTACATGCAAAAAAAACATAGATTAATCATACAGTCGACAAAATCCACTTTAGCTGCGGGTATAAACAATAACCCTTTTGACAATACTGACAATTCATGCTGTGTTAAAACATGCCTGGAAATATTCCAAACTAAGTTGTGGCTCCCATCCCCCACATCTTTTTCAAGGAGCGGTTCTGTTGGACAGAAGTGGGTTCTTTGCATTTCTGTCCTTTCTGTGTTTTGTTGTCAAAAGAATATTTCCTCCCCGTATGAATAGGGAGGGGCAGAATCAGAAAATCCAGCTGAGACGGTGAGGGCAGTATCTTCCTTCTAACCACTAGACCCAAGTCATTGTGAGTAGCTGGTTCAGTACTTTTGGTAACACCAGGACAGTCCATCATTGGTGTGGAGTACACCGATCATCAGAGGTTATACCCAAGTTGAAGTTGATCAAGCTTGTGCCAGAATAACCAACGAGCATGAGAGTAGAGCATGTCCTTATTTTTCTGCTCTATATAGGCAATCAATTAGATCACCTCATAGGTATTGTTGTCCTCCCATTGTTTTGAAATTTTCCCATGGTGTAATTATGGTGAAAGATATAGTTACCAGGAACTGGCATATTTTACAGACTGACAGCAGATGCTCCAATATATTAGCAGATGGCCCTAGATTTGTATATAAGAACCACAGTGATGTAAGGCAACAGTTATATTTTCCTAAACATGTCATGTCTGGATCCCAAGTTTTGATGGTTACATCTAAATGTCATAAATGCAATTTTTGTCAGTTTATAGATGAGTCTAGGTTTTTTAGGCACCCTGTCACAGGCTACTTGTGGAAGATGAGGGCATCTGCTGATTGCTCCACAAGGAATGTGGTTTATTTAGCACATTGTCAATGCTATTATGAATTCTACATTAGAAAGATGAATAGGAGCTTAAAAGAAAGAATTAGGGACCATGTGTATTGCATGAAGAAGCAATATGATTTTAGTGCCTTAGCGAAACATGTTTTGTCTACTGGCCCTGAACACAACTTTGTCTTCCAGGTATTATGTGTGATCAGCAAAGGTCTGTGAGGTGGTGATATAGTGACTCATACTGAGGTGGTCGAGTTAGAGTGGATCTTGAGGTTGGGGGCACACCTAGCTATGGGGTTGGATGATCATGTCCCCATTAAGGCTGTATTAAGGAATAAACAGCTGTAGGGTGTTTATTGTTGTTTGTTTACTTATTTATGAATATATTTCATGTTTTATTTATTTGTGTTAATGTTTTTATTATTATTTTTCATTTTTTATTAGATTTTGTGCTAGTAAATATTATCTACTTTATATGCCTTTAAGCTGAGGATGTGGCTGCATGAATGTTTGTTTTATTGGCTGTTAAGCTTTTTCTTTTTTTTTTTCAAAACAGGTTTATTGTTTTAACATATAAGAGAAATATCATAACAATTTTATACAAGTAATTAAAATAGGTATTATTATAATATTCAACAAAACAACTAAAGTATTTACAAAGACATCCACTACAATCAGATCAATTAATTAAACTAAAATACCATGCTATTGAAATTAAAATTTTTTTAACAAATTTTGTAAATTATCCCATACAATAAAATAAGATGTTTTTCTATTTGTTCTAGTCCTAATTGTGTTTATTTCCATATGGCACACTATATTCATAACATTTTAAATTCATTGAACGAAGGAGGTGTATCTGAAATCCAATTTCTAGTTATTATTTTCCTAGCCACTGCTAGAATAGACCATAACAAGGGAAGCTTAACCTTTTAACACTTTGAGGTACAGGTGTGTTGAATAATATAAGAGATTTAGAAATAATGAAATTATCTGTAAAAAGAGCCTGCAAAAATTCATTAATTGACTTCCAGTATTCTTTCAATTTTATACAGTCATAAAACATATGAGCCCAGTCAGCATTAATTTCTACATTACATCTCTTACATAGATTATCTTTATTATTTATTTTATTCATCATCAAAGAGGTGTCAGTGGATCTATGTAAAAATTTCCATGTATAAAGTCTCCAGACAATGGAAGACGTAGTTCTATAAGCAGATTCCAATATATATTGTTTATCTTGTTGATTTGGTGGGTCCCCATTAATAGAAGTGAAATAATTCCAGTATGAATCTACACTGTAAAAGTTTCTTGTCTGATAACTTTATGTATGTATGAAAGTTTACCTTTATCAGAAACTTTATGTTGTAAATTTAATATCAAGTAATCAATCAGTGTTGGAATAGATTCTTTAACAGTTATAGACATTACATCTATTTTATTAATGAGATGTTGTCTAAAGGTCTGAACCTCTAACCAGCAAGTTTCTCTTAGATCAAATTCTTGTTTTAAGAAATCTAGATTTTTAACTTTATTATCAGATATCAACTGATACCAGTACTTTAGATCATTATCTATAGCTAAATGAGTTCCTTCAGAAGTAGATGACAAAAGCATACCCTGAGTATACATTATAGGAAATACAATAAAATTCCATTCCCTATACTTAGGGTGCATGAATATAAAGTTACGATAACTAATAATAATATTTAATGGGTAACAAACCATATGTTTAGGTGTAATAGGTGAAGTACAAAATTCCTTTAGTAACCATAACATGGAGTTATTTACAATCATATTTTTATGTGTTAAGGAGATTTTCATGGAGTGTATACTAATTTGCTCCCAATAATCTTTCCATTTTGTGACATATGACTGATCTATTAATAAAGTAATAACTTTTACAATAGAAGAGATAGTATATAAATTAAAGTCTGGAAAAGAAATACCCCCTTGAGACCAGCTATTAGTATGTTTCTTTAATGCAATCCTAGGTCTATTAGGTGCCCATAAGAAATTTAACATTAGTGTGTTCAGTTTCTTGATAATTATTTTTGTAGGTGGAAGTATTATTGATTGTATTAAGTATAAAATCTTGGGGAATATTATCATTTTAATAATTGTAAGTCTCTCCTCCATAGTAAAAAACATATTATTCCAGGTATTAAAAGATTTTGTATATTAAGAAAACAGGTATTATAATTATTATATATAATAGATTTAATATCTTTAGATAGTATTATACCTAAATAAGTTATCTGACCTGAATTGGGTACATATTTAGTAAAATCACTAATGAGAATATTTTTTCGTATATATAGGTAGTATTTTAGTTTTTTCTTCATTGAATATTAAACCAGAAATACTTTTAAAATTCATCATGTTATCAAATAGAGACTGTATAGAAGAATTAGATCCTGCTGATGTAATTAGAACATCATCTGCAAAAAGTTGAATTTTGGATGTTGTATTTTCATCTATTTCAAAACCCTCTATGTCAGTACTGTTTCTGATCAAATTAGCCCAAGGCTCCATTACTAAAGTGAATAAAAGTGGAGAAAGTGGGCATCCTTGTTTTGTACCTTTAAGAATGGGTATTTTTTGTGAAACATATGTTCCTACCTTAATATAAGCCAACGTTCCTTTGTATAAATGTTCAATTAGATTTACAAATGCATCCGAGAAGTTTGTGCACTTCATTAAGGTAAACAGATAGTCCCAACTTACTGAATCAAACGCTGAACTTATATCAAGACTAATAAGTGTTAAATCTTTCTTTTCCTATTTGCAAAATCTATTAATGTTAAAGTTCTTCTTATATTATCAAAAGTATTTCTATTTACAATGAAGCCTGTCTGATCTATATCTATAATGCCGGAATGATTGTCTTCAATCTATCAGCAAAGATATTCATAAACATTTTATAATCAACATTAAGTAATGAGATGGGCGATATGAAGAACATCTAGTTGGATCTTTATTAGGTTTTAAAATTGGCGAAATAAATGTATATTGCCAAGATGGGGGTTATTAACTCAGTTTGGGCCAAAATAAAACCTTATGTATTAATGAATATGTATTTTTAGAAAGGATTTTATATATCTCTGGTATAATACCATCATTACCCGGTGCTTTGTTTGATTTAAGCTTATTTATTTGTGTAATAACTTCTGTATATGAAATACTCTTGTCCAATAGTTTAATCTGTTGTTTATTAAGCTTTTTATTCATATTTGTGGTTATAAACTCCTTTATTTTATCTTTAGGTTCCATGTTAATATTATTATGGTTAATTTTGTGAAAGTGATTTCTAAATTCATCTAGTATTTCTGGTATACTAGAAACATTCTTCTTTTCCTTAGAGAAAAGATTTCTTTGATATGGTTTTGTTTATTCAACCTTTTGTTTTATTTTTAAGTCTATGTAAGTATTTGGGACTTATTGAATAAGACAAAACTTGTATTTCTCTAAAGTTATTTTAACTTTATGAGTTAAAATTTCTTTGTATTTCTCATTTAGTTTGTTTATTTCTTCAATAACTTTCTTGTCCATAATATTTTCTTTATTATTATGTTTATAAGAGTCTAATTTACTTTGAATATCTAACAATTCCTTATCCCAAGATTTCCTTTTATTATTATACCATCTGATACTTTGTCCATATAGATATGATTTTAAGGCATCCCAAACATAAACAATGGAGACTTCAGGAGTGTTATTTATGTCTAAAAAATGTTTTACTTCTGAAAGTATATATTCTATGTAGTCTTTTAGTTGAGTTAAGTATGCTGGTATCCTTTTGATCTGAACATTATGAGTATTTTTATCATGAATTCAAAAACAATTGAATTATGATCAGATATAGGACATGAAATGATTTTGGAATTAATTAAATCTGCTACCATCTGGTTAGAAATAAAGACCCTATCTATTTTTGAATAAGTTTTGTATCTGTTAGAAAAAAAGGTGTATGGTAATGATTTTGAATCTATCTGATTATTAATATCATTCAAATGATAAGAATTTGCAAAATCCTTTAAATGTTTTGCATTAGATGTAATTCTTCTCTTTCCTATAGTGGTAGTATCACTTTCATGTAGTATACAATTAAAGTCACCAGCTAAAATAATATCTCCTACAGAGAATGATATGATCTTATCAAGATGATGTTTCACTGTATTAATACCAATTCCAGGTATCCAATATACATTAATTAAAGTGTAAGTCTTCCCATTAATTTGTATTGTAACCATACAAAACATTCCTTTGTCATCCTGATAAGACTTAGTGGTTTTAGGAATGGGCATACTTTTGTTCCATAAAATAGCCACTCCTCTTTTTTTCTGAGTGTGCTCTGAACTAACCAATACTGTATATTTGTTTGTGGCTAGTTTATCAATATATTTTTTCAAGAGATGGTTTTCTTGCAGGAAGACTAAGTTGGCCTTATGTAAATTAATGTATCTTATTAGGCTTGTCCTTTTACATGGATTATTCAATCCATTAATGTTTAAAGAAATTCCTTTTAAAGATGTCATTTGGCATTTTTAAAACTTAAGAATCTTATGATCAAAATAACAAATAACAAGATAAGTAATGTTACATCTCCTCCTTTAGGTGTACCTTTAAATATAGCTGTATTTATTGAATCTCTTATGGGATTTCGTATAGGATTCAATTTTGTTTGTAGTGACAATGAATGTGCAAAATATATTGTGGATGTCAAAACTATATACAAATAACAATGAACAAGTGAAAATAATGTAAGGATTAAACCTTGCATCCAGCCTGGAGTTATAAACTCCAACTTAGAGTAGTATTTACCACTCAAGTTAACCCCCTACCCTAAGCAGCAGTACGTCAGCTACCACCTTATCAATTTAATACTAGTTATATTTAACTGAAGTTAACAGTTTTCAATTCAATTATCTAGCAAGACAAGACTACACATTTGGTAAAACAGCATCATATAAACTAAAATAAACCTTTTTTTTTTTTTTTTTTTTTTAAAAAACTGTTCATACTACTATATACATCCATGTAATATAAAACACTTGTATTCAAATAGCATTCAAATAATCTTGATGTTAGAAATCAAGAGGAGAGAAAAATAAGTTCTAACATTCATTTAAATCAAAAACTTTGGCTAATATGATTCAGACATTACATATATTAGGATGCATCTATTTTCTGTCATGTAAATACAGTTAACAGCTTCCAAAAAAAACTTGAATTGCTTGTATATGAGCATTTACTCAAACTCATTATTGCCAATAGAATAAAATATTGTATTCATAGAAATTGTTCTAAATCATACTTCATAGTTAAGCAGATTCTCAGAAACATTTATATACATATCTACATACACACACATACACACACACACACACACACACATATATATATATATATATATATATATATATATATATATACATACACACACATATACACATATACATATATATATATATATATATATATATATATATATATATATATATATATATATACACATGCATACACACACACACATACACACACACACACACACACACACACATACACGCACATACACACACACAAACACACACACACACACACACATACAGACACACACACACACACACACACACACACACACACACACACACACACACACACACACACACACATATATATATATATATATATATATATCTGATCTCACTGAGTTGTATCTTTACTGAGCACCATCTTACATTGCTGTCCCTTCAATAAATCTGTCTGCTTTATACAAAATAATGCACAGCAAACACATTTTAGTAACCAGATTTTACAAACATGCTATACTACTGCTTTAAAATATATCACATGACAATTTCTTCCAGTATAGAGTTATAAAATTATTTATGCTTGTCAATCAGATGAATTAAATGAGTTATAGTAATGTATATGTTTGGGACATAGGTTTTTAACACATATTATTAATCTGCTATTCCTGTATTTGTGATGTGTCAGTGTGATATTTAGGTCAAAGGTGAGACCAGCTGCTTTCAGCTTCTCTGTAAGAATTCTGAGAGTTGAAGCTTTTGAAGTAGCTCATGGACACTGTGCATGAGACAGCCCACATCCCAGATTGTCTCTCTTAACATTTTGGCGGGAAACTTATTAAAAACTAGTGACAAACATTCATTTAGCAGTGTAAATGCATCTAAACATGACAAAACCTTCACAATGCATTCTACAGGTTATTACAGACTCTATGTAAGTGAAATCAAGCCCAAAATTATTAATAAGTAACAAATCTCAACATTTTTGTCCCAACTCAACTCCTATGCGAATCTTATTATTTACTGTGTCTATATGATCAAAAGTATTTCTATATATTAATAAAGAAAAGAAAAAGAGTAGAAAGTAAAAGGGTGTAAGGCAGAAATAAAAAAAAATGTAAGAGAAAGCTATAAGAAGTATATACAATAGAATATTACTTACTGTTTATATTAATAGAGTTAAAAATAAAACATATTATTTACTATTATTTAGTTCTAATTATTATTAATTAAAGCATGACAGATTATTTACAAACAAGCATAAGCAGTGTAATCAAGAAAGTATAATTAGGTAGTGTCATTCCTGTATCTGTGATGTGTCAGTGTGATATCTAGGTCAAAGGTTAGACTAGCTGCTTTCAGCTTCTCTGTGAGAATCCTGAGAGTTGAAGCTTTTGAAGTAGCTCATGGACACTGTGCATGAGACAGCCCACATCTCAGATTGTCTCTCTTAACATTTTGGCGGGAAACTTATTAAAAACTAGTGACAAACTTTTAGTTATGTACTCACCATAACTTCAGATGTTTGGGATCCATCTCGCCTACATTCTGACTGATGGGTTCGGAGCCGATCCCTCGGCTCCGACTCGGCACGCTTATGCTATAGAGCGAGGCCTCTAATTGGCTGAGCTATTTTTATCCCAGGATGCACCACCACTAATCCCCCAGATCTTGTTTGTCCGCATTCATGCACACATGCACAACTTGTTTATATAACATTGTTAGATGTTTCAAGATGAAACAACAGGATTCGGACCTTCTGATATCCTCTGATCTCCAAGGAAGGGGGAAGGAGGGTAGGTTATTAGGAATGTAGGCGAGATGGATCCCAAACATCTGAAGTTATGGGGAGTACATAACTAAAAGATGTTATGTGATCCTATCTCGCCTACATTCTGACTGATGGGACAGCGTCCCTAGCACCTAAATCCCGGGTGGCTCATTGGAAAACACTCCTGAGCACTGTGGAACCAAATGAAGCTCGTCCTCTAGATGCCACATCTAATTTGTAGTGGGAAATGAAGGTGTGCGGGGAAGACCATGTAGCCGCAGCACAAATGTCACCAATAGCAAGCTTAGAATGAAATGCTACCGAAGTATCCATAGCCCTTGTAGAATGAGCCTTGACAGAGGTGGTAAGCTCTTTGTTAGAATAAATATAAGCTTGAGTAATACAGTCCCTGATCCATTTGGCGATAGTGACCTTTGTGACAGCGTTGCCCTATTTGTTCTCTGCAAAGGATACAAGCAACTGATCTGTTTTCCTTGTTTGTTTGGTCCTATCTAAATAAAAATGTAACTGTCTGTGGACATCTAGTGTGTGGAATATAAACTCCGCTTTGTTAGAGTATTTTGGGAAAAAAACTGGAAGCTCTAACGATTGTTGCAAGCATAAAGTAGAACAAACTTTAGGAACAAAAGAAGGATTTGGTCTGAGGGATACTCTGTCTGTATGAAAAACCAAGTACGGGGGTTTCACTGACAAAGCTTGAAGCTCTGAAACCCTTCTGGCTGAAGTAATCGTCACTAGAAAGGCTGTCTTCCATGATAGAAACTTTGGATCACAGGTAGCTGCCGGTTCAAAGGGGAAAGAAGTCAAGGCACGCAACACTATATCGAGATCCCATGGAGGTGCAGGATGAGAAATCGGAGGTCTTAATAGAGCAGCACCTTTCAAGAAGGTCTTACACAATCTGTTGCTCATTAAAGGTGGGTCTATGGATTCATGAAAATTATAAATTGCTGCCAATTGTACTTTAATGGTAGAAACTGAAGAGTCTTGATTGAAAAGAGAGGTCAGAAATTTTAGTACTTCTGCCACGGGAGTAGAAATGGGGTCCAGGCCCCGGAGTTGAGCCCAAATAGCAAACCTTTTCCATTTGCTAGAATACAGTTTCTTTGTAGCAGACTTGTGGGCTGAAGATAATATGTGCACCACATCTGGATCCAGTGTATGACTCCTGACTATCGTCGGAAGAGGAGGAGCCAGGCCGTCAATTGTAAGGTGTGTAGGGACTGGTGTAATAGTCCCGACTGATGAATCAGTAGATCTGGGACCTGGTCCAGGAACCATGGACCTTCCAGAGCATGTTTCCGAAGATAGGGGAACCACACTTGACGAGGCCAGTAAGGAGCAATTAAGATCATCTTGCTCCCTAAGAGAGATGCCTTTTGAATCACACTGAGGAGGAGAGGAACTGGAGGGAAGGCATAAAGCAGGCCGGTGGGCCAAGGATGGACTAATGCGTCCATGGGGCTCTTCCCCGGAGCCGGGGTTAGGGAGAAATATTCTTTGCACTTCGCATTCAGAGGAGTCACGAAGAGGTCGCAACACGGAACTCCCCATTCGCTGAAAATCTGCCTTGCAACTGTCATATTCAGAGACCATTCGTCAGGGGAGAGGATGGTTCTGCTCAATCTGTCGGCTATGACATTGGACTTGCCCGGTATGTGAGTAGCCACTAGGAAGCGTTTGGTCGAGACTGCCCATTCCCAAACTCTCATGGCTTCTCTGCAAAGAGGATAGGATCTGGTCCCTCCCTGTTTGTTCAGGTACCAGACAACTGGCATGTTGTCTGAGTGAACAGCAATTACGCCCTGAGGGAGATAATCATGAAGGGCTTGAAGGGACAGGAGTACTGCCCTCATTTCTAGGATGTTGATATGAAGAGGAGTCTCTTCCGGGTGCCATTTGCCTTGGACTGACCTGCCCAGGGAATGCCCCCCCACCCCATCTGGGAGGCGTCCGTGGTCAAAGTGGCTGCCGGAGGAGGAAGAACAAAGGGTCGTCCCTGATCCAAATTGGAGGGCACTAGCCACCAGTGAAGGTCCCGTTTGCAAGATTCCGTGATCCATATGAGGTGATTGAGAGGGAGTTCCTGAAAGGACCACTGAGTTGAAAGAAGCCACTGGAGGATTCTCATGTGCAACCTTGCCAAGGGAACTAGCAGAACCATGGCAGACATGGATCCCAATAGCTGCAGAACCATTCTGACTGGGGCTTTGGACCTGGGGAGTAAGGCTCAAACTTGATTTTGAATGGTTTGAATTCTGTCTGTAGGTAGATAGACCCGTGTCTGGTTTGAGTCTATCTCTACCCCTATGAATCTTATTCTTTGAGATGGCCGCAACACAGACTTTGGCCAATTGAAGGTGATTCCAAGGGAATTGCCCAGTGATATAGTGGCTCGTAGGCTCCGCAGAAGTAGATGCTTGGAGGTGGCAGTTAGAAGCCAGTTGTCTAGATACGGAAACACCTGGAATCCTAGACTTCTCAGGTGAGCAGTCACTACTGCCAAGCATTTGGTGAACACCCTGGGGGCGGTGGTGAGACCAAAGGGCAGCTCACGGAACTGAAAATGACTGCCTCCTAGGCTGAAGCTCAGATGTCTCCTGGACGTTTGATGTATCCTGATATGATAATACGCGTCCTTGAGATCTATGAAGCACATCCAAATACCCTTCTCCAACAATGGGAGAATGGTTTGTAGAGTGACCATTCGGAACTTGGACTTCCTGACTGAACGGTTTAGGATGCTTAGGTCCAAAATGGGCCTCAAGTCCCCGGTCTTTTTTGGCACCAAAAAGAATCTTGAGTAAGTCCCTAATCCGATCTGGTCTGCGGTGGATGACTCCTTTTTGCAGCAGCTTTGAAATTTCTGAGGCTGCGGTATCCCATTGACTGGGTGGCGGGTCCGGGATTTTCTTGGACTGAGGGGGGGTGAGAGAATGGGATGGAGTAACCTTCGGCGATAATCCGAAGCACCCATCGGTCCTGAGTGATCCCTTCCCAGGCCTTCAGGTGCTTCGAGAAACGACCCCCGACTGGCTCCGGAGCAGCACAGCCGGGCAATCCCTCAGGGATTATGAAAAGCTGAAGAGCCACGAAAGGACTCGCGGTCTCCAGTGTTGCAAGGGCCTCTGCCGCCTCTGGGACAGCATCTTCCGGATGAATTTCCCCCTCATCTGCCTCTGGAGGGGGAACCTTCCTGCTGAGAGGGGTAAGGCTTCTGAGATCTACGGAACCACATTTTCCCTCCTCTTTTAGCCTTGGGATAAGGCCGAAAGGGAGTGGAAAATCATGCCCCTATGGCAGTCAGAGTCTTACCTTCCTGTTCACAGAGGGTAAGTGTGTCTTTTACCTTGGGTCCAAACAGGGAGGACCCATCAAAGGGGGCATTGGCAAATGAAGACTTAAAGGCCTCCGTGAAATGACACAGGCGGAGCCAGGCTTGCCTCCGTAGAGCAATGCCTGTACCCGCCACTCTACTCGCCCCTTCGGCCGCATACGAAATGAGCCTCATAGACGAGTTCGAAATGGACGACATTGTAGCCAGCTGAGAGCCAACTGTCTGGGCCAGCTCCTCAGGCAGGTTACCCAAGAGGGTATCGGATAGCTCCTTAATCAGATCCCTCTGAAATCTCGTAAAGTGCGTCAGGTAGTTCAAGGACCTCAGTGTAAAGGCCGCTGAACTAAGGGTGCGCTCATCGATCCATGCTCCTAGACTCCTTATTAGGAGGATGGATGGACGTAGAAGCCTCTGCTACATCTTGCTGGGTAGCAGATGCCACCACCATAGCATCCACAGCCACACCTTTCGTAAGGAACTTTCTATCCGGGGGTGCCGAGAGAAATTTGTTCGGACGAGCGGGCACCGGTTCCACAGAGTCTGGGTGTTCCCACGCCCTTCGACAGATCAAATCCAAGAGCTCGTCGAAGGGCGGAGACACCCAGGAGGCGGAGGGCTGAGCCCCGAAGGCCTCCAGGAACACCGACTCATCAGCAGAGGGAGGTTTGGACTGCCAGCCGCCTCATTGTTTTAGGGCTTCCAGGATGTCTGCGAAGGAGACATCATCCGAGGACGACTTGGGGGACCCTTCTGCATCATTGAGATCAGTGTCAGATGTCAGAGACTCATCAGGGGAGTCAACGTGCTTCCTCTTGCACGTTCTCTTCCTGGGAGGTTCTTCCGAAGAGGCTTCAGAAGGACCTCCAGGAGGGGGAGAAACCCCAGCGGGGGTAACCTGAGGCCCAGGGGCTCCGCTGTCTAAGGACAGGGGGACTGCCAATGACCCAGTCTCCAAATGTAGGGAAGGAGCTGGGGAAACTGTGGAGGTAGCCAAGGAAGATTTGGCTAAAGCACTCCTCATAGCCCTGAAGGCGGGACCACCAGAATCCTGGGAGGGTCCCCCCTCCGTGGCCATGACAGTGGATGGTACTCCCGCCGCCGATGCACCAAGAGGGAGACTTGGGACCGAAAGCATCAATCCCGAAGCCTCCCCCCCAGGGCCGAAGGAAGAAGTCTGTGCACTGAACTCCGACCCAAGAGCCGGAGTTGGAGCAAGGGTCGGGCCCGACCCTAACACCTCCACTGGTTCCACCAGCACCGGCTCCAATGGTGCCGAAGCTGTTGGAGGAGGAAACACAGTAGGGGAGTGGACCATCAGCTCTGAAGCCAAATGGGCTGGAGCCGAAACCATCTTTTGGAACACCGGAGACTGGAAGAGTCAAAGGAGCACCCTGTCAATGTCTGAATCAGACATCTTGGATGATCTCGAGGATACCGATCGGGCCCGAACCGATTTCTCCATCGGCTCCGAAGGGCTCGGGGACTGGCTCCGAAATGACTCAACAATTATCGGCTCCGAGGAAGGTTTCAAGGAAATTTCCCTCGGTGCCGATAAGGACTTCGGCTCCGAGGGGGAAGAGTCTGAGCCGATAACCCTTATCGGCTCCAATATCAGTGGAGCCGATGAGGGTGACCCGCCTCTCAATGCCCCAGACCTCAGCTCCGAAACCATAGGGGTCGAGGCTGGAGGCATCGAGGCAGACCGTTCCGACCTCGGCTCCGAAGTCCGTGGAGCCGATGGAGAAGTCTGCTTAGTTTTCTTAGTGGTCGGTTCCGACTGACTGGTCGGAGCCGACGCTTTCCTCTTTTTAGAAGGAGACGGAGAGGAAGATAAAGCCTCCTCGAAGGAAGGCTTGATTAATCCTTTGAGGATTAATTTGTTTTTCCTCTCCTGGAGGACTCTAGAAGAGAATGCATGGCATACACTGCACGACTCTTGCAGATGTTTAGCACCTAGGCAATAGACGCACGAGGAGTGGTCATCCGTTATGGACATTTTGAAGCCACACCTCGTGCATTTTTTAAACCCGGAGGGTTTATGTTCTTTAGACATAATCAGGTTAAAATACAGTTAACCACAACTAGAAAAAACAAAAGGTTTGACACACAAGAAAAAAAAATATATATACCACTAGATTAGTGTTAAATATTTAAACTAAAGACCTCTTTTTTTTTTTTTTTAAACAAGACTGTTCAAAGAGAAAAGAGAAAAGAGAAAAAGAGGGTCAAGACCCTCTAACTTAAACGGGTACTTGACCCACACACAACCACTAAGGTAGTAGAAACCACAGGGGAAGGCCCCTCTAACTTAAACGGGAACCTTCTCTGACAGGAAAAAACACGAAAACCTCAACTAAATTTCACAAAAACACTCGTATACAAAGAATAGCCGTTAAAACAGCTTTTGGGTTTAAATGAAGCAAATACTGACAGGAAAAAGCCTAATAAATAGTACTTAGCCCAGCCAATGTTGAGACCACGTCCAAGCTCTGTAAGCGGCAAACGAGATCTGGGGGATTAGTGGTGGTGCATCCTGGGATAAAAATAGCTCAGCCAATTAGAGGCCTCGCTCTATAGCATAAGCGTGCCGAGTCGGAGCCGAGGGATCAGCTCCGAACCCATCAGTCAGAATGTAGGCGAGATAGGATCACATAACATCATTCATTTAGCAGTGTAAATGCATCTAAACATGACAAAACCTTCACAATGCATTCTACAGGTTATTACAGACTCTATGTAAGTGAAATCAAGCCCAAAATTATTAATAAGTAACAAAACTCAACATTTTTGTCCCAACTCAACTCCTATGCAAATCTTATTATTTACTGTGTCTATATGATCAAAAGCATTTATATATATTAATAAAGAAAAGAAAAGAGAGTAGAAAGTAAAAGGGTGTAAGGCAGAAATAAAAAAAAATGTAAGAGAAAGCTATAAGAAGTATATACAATAGAATGTTACTTACTGTTTATATTAATAGAGTTAAAAATAAAACATATTATTTACTATTATTTAGTTCTAATTATTATTAGTTAAAGCATGACAGATTATTTACAAACAAGCATAAGCAGTGTAATCAAGAAAGTATAATTAGGAATAGCATTTGAAGAACATATAAACTTTTAAAGGAAAAAAAAATGTATCAAATTACTGACCTTATTTTTCCTCTTCAGAAAGAGAAACAACCCCGGGATTCATGAAGCTCGGCGCAAGGCCGGCGTAAGGCTTGCGCCGGCTGTGCATGGAATAGCCGGCGCAGTAGCGCCATATGCATATTAATGAGAGTGCACCGGAATCACAGACACGTGCGTAGTGTACGTGAGCGAGCCCAGGTAGGATGCATCTGGAGGCGTGTCTAAGCCGGCATGAGGTGAGCAACCTAATGTGCTGACAGCCACGGTCCGCCCACAATAGTAATGGCAGCAGCCAGGTCCCGTGCAGAATGAAACGCACGTACAGTATGCAACATAGTACCCGTCCCAAATTAACAGAGAAGCAAATACAAGCCACGAAGGCATAAGTGTACCCGTCCAAGGAGCAAAGGATACGCATAAGACCGCGTTCGTCCCGCAATGCACCGTCAGTGTTTACACTCAGAGAAGGTGTACAGCCGCATGTCAGCGCACCGCACCGACATAGGAGCAGCGACTAAGGTCACCACCTGTCCCACTTTGGTTGGGGCAGTCTCTCTATGGCCAGTTGTGTCCCGAAAAAATGTATTAGAAATGGCTGATGTGCTACGATTGTAGGACACAATGATATCCCGTATTTAATGTAATGGTAGCATGAATTGGTTATTTCTGTAACAGAAATACCTAAATGACACAAGAAACAGAATAAGCAAGCAAATTGCCACAACAATAAGCTTATATTTATGCAAACAAGTGAAGTTCTATGCTATATAGTGACCGTGTGTATGTGTCGGCCTGTAAAGTCAGATGTGAGTCCCGGAAATATCCCAGATCGGAAACTGGAAAAGGTGGAAACCCCAGTAGCGACATGGGCATGGTCACCAGGGTTACCTGCTGTCCCAATGTGCCATGGACAGTCCCTGATTGGACAGTTGTGTCCCTGCAACAATCAGAAAATGGAAAATGACCTCCGATCCCCTGCCAAGAAAATTCCCAATATACATGTAATAGTAGCATAAAACATATACATTACTATATGAAACACAGACATGGCATAAGAAAATAAATAAGGAACCCAAATGCTTACAGAATAAGCTTATAGTATGGCAAACAAGTGAAGTTCTGTCAACTGCACTAGCCGTGGGTATGTGTAGTCCTGCAACTTCTGAAGTTTCCACATAACATGCCCCACTATGGGCATTGGAAAAGGTGCCAACCATAATGGTCACAAGCAGTAGTGAGAGTACATATCCGGGTAGCTGTGTTGACATAACAACAGTAAGGAAGCAAGATACCTCAAACACAGGCAAACATGTGCATAGCAACATATCCCACACCCAGCAACGTCTCTGTTGCATACACTGGATGGCGTATGTTGAAGTGTAATATCCAGAAGCAGAACCCATGCATTCGGATGTACTACACAATAGCCTCATTGTACATGTCAGTCCCACCCATGTACACCTCTGCACCCTAACCTGCTAGCATCCGTGTGCAGCTATACACCCACACACAATGTGCATACCTGAAATGTGGTAAGATGTTTGTGTTAGGCAATGCCACGCGGGCAAATACGTACCCCACATGTCACCAACCCACCGCAGGTACAGATATGTAAATGGCTGCATGTGAATGTGTCTGCAGAATGTGTACATCCCGCATGTAGTATGTACCCGTCCAAACCATATAGGTTTGCATACGACACGGTGCACATAACTGTACACATGTGGACAAGTCGGGTCATTGCACCACCGCATCGATGATTATCTATGCAGTGAAGTCGATCACATATAGCGGAACACGTGCCTACCAAACAGGACGTCCTAACAGGGTGCTACAGGCAAAGAAGGGGAAGCTGGGACATCACATGTGGAGAGTAGCGTTGCCGGACGGACAAATACACACAGTCAAGGTAAAGGACGGAACAACATGCATATGGCCGGATGGATGTTGTTCGAAAAATATATAGAAACACATATGAAGTGCCAGTTCAGACACGAAATACTATATAATGCATTGAATTGTACCGTACAATATGGCAGTAGAACTAAGCCTGCATGTAATTGGTGAAGCTAAGCTGTAGTGTGATGGAATTCTGAACCTGGCAGTAAGCAGTACAGCAGGCTCATGTCTGTCAGCATTAATTATTTGCTGGGTTACAGAACAATAAATGTATGTACATGCATAACATCACTCCTTCCCCAGAGGAGGATGGCCTTGTGAGCTCTATCGAAGATAACAGTACAACTCCTTACCAGAGAGACAAAGCAACGTATTAAGAAATTAACTGTCCACTGTATCGGAACAGTCTAGGGTCCTTGAAACAGCTACAATCACAGAAGGACACTGTAATGTACAAGGTGCCTTGCAAGGCTGTGTTATTCTCATGGGAAAACATTTTAAAAGCACGACCCCAGCACCCACGTATGTATAGACTATTGCGGACCATAGTGATGGAAATGCCCTGTGACCGACCACGTCAGTAAGGTGGGCAAAAGCTGATTGTAAACACTATATAAAGAAACTGCTTACTGTATAGAGTCAGACAAAACTCACATACTTGGACTGTATATTATTTAGCCTGCCTGTGTACACTACTAAAACTTTCCGAACCCGAGCCTCCTGTGTTATCGGCTGTCACTTAGAAAAGCCTACTGATAACTACAGTCTGGTTTTAACAACTTATTTCACATTGTGATCCTTGTAATCCGGAATTCCCTTGGTAAGCTACAGGTCAGAGTGCATGGCTGGTTAGACATCTACGCAGGAGAATTTGCATAAATGGTTCTTCTTGAATGAAAAGACCTCCGACTGAATTGTTGTGTGTAAAGAGGCTGTTTACTGTCTGATCTGTGGCTGAAAAGCGGAAAACTGGATCCCAAGAAGAAAACGTGCAGCCTTAAACCGGAGGCCCAGGTAAGGAGTGTTTGCCTTTTTGTCTCTATTGTAGATCAGGGACCAGACTACATTGTGTTTCTGTTAACAGTTGTGATAGCGGGTCGAAGACCTATCCAAATACTGTTAAATCTGAACATAGGTCAGGGGAACACACAGCAGAGTAAATAGTGATTGTAGACACTACAGTGGATACAGGGAAGGAGACACCACGTGGTATGAGAGAAGGGTACGTAGCAGTCGTGTAGAGGATATGGGAGATTATTGAAGAAACAAATCATGTGATCCGCGTTTGACGGGTGACGTGAAGTATATGCAATCGCAGAGAGCACATAATGTGAGTTACGCAGCAAAATGGGGTAATAAATATGACATTGATGGTATATTACACAAAATATTGTTACTGACACATTGTAATCCCTGAAAATGTGATGCACATGTTCCAGGGTAAACACCTGTTCCACCCTGAGAGGGACAGTCCCTCTTTGGCCAGCCGTGTCCTGTAAACAAACCGAACAAATGGCAAATGTCCTGATATCTCAGGACAAACATCTCCTAGATATCTATCAAAATGGTAGCATAAAACAGTAAATTTGTATCCGGAACAGCAAACTATCATAATAAACAGAATAAGCAACTGAAATGCTACAACAATTGGTCGCTCTCCTGGCAAAAAGTGAAATCCTGTCCTATGTACTGGCCGTGGGTATGCTTTTTCCAGGAAAATTACACGTTCCGAACACTAATGTCCCACATTGTGCATTTGAAAAGGTGGCAGCCCTAAGATGTGCAGGCGACAAAACAGCGACAATTGGGTATCCGTCATGCACATAGGTGGACTGAGGTAGTGTACCGAAGGGAACAGAACACTACAAATGGCTAAGCATCATACGTACACAGAGAAGATCATAATACAGTAGTACCGATAGCCCCCCCCCCACAACCCCCTACCACCTCCGATACCACATCCAGGATATGAAGCGGGAGGGCAGGCTAGTCCCCACACGTTATCCTGTGGC
Source organism: Protopterus annectens (assembly GCF_019279795.1). Taxonomy (NCBI): domain Eukaryota; kingdom Metazoa; phylum Chordata; order Ceratodontiformes; family Protopteridae; genus Protopterus; species Protopterus annectens. Next base: position 1,317,581,937 of record NC_056744.1, on the reverse strand, counting down.
AACAGAGGTAGCACAACGAACAAATGTAACAGAAGCTTTTGAAACCACATCCCGAACACGTAACATACCTAGGGACACCCGAGTAAGAAGACAGTACTAAAACAGAGTGAGGATATCTGTCAATTAATTGAAGTACCGAACCCTCATGCAGGACAGGAAGGCCAGGACCCAACCCCCATAGCGTATAGACCGTGGACACCAGAAGATATCTGTAAAGTCATAGAGGGAATTCCCCATCCACAAAGTAATCGCTATTCACCATGCAATACCCCTGTATCTTCTGATCGGAAACCAAAAGGGGAATGGCGGATGGTACAGTATGTACAAGCTGTAAATCATGTAAGAATACTTAGGGTAGCGTTGGTGCCAGACCCACACACTATATTCAGTGCTATGAACATGCCACAGAAGTATCTTACCGTGGTACATATAAGCTATGCTTCCTTTGCAATACCTATACATCCACATAGTCCGTATTGCTTTGCATGTACAGTCAGGGTGACAGATACAGCCATACCCGGCTATCGCGGGGATACTGTGAAAGTACAACGATATTCCCACAGGAGATGGCTAGCTACATTCTGGTGTTAACTCCACCCGTGGCCAGTCAAGTTCTACTTTATGTGGATGATATTCTGCTTGCGGCCCCTACCCAGCAGCAATGTATGGAAGATACAATAGCATTATTGAGATAATCAGCAGAACAGGGACATAAAGTAAGCAAGCATAAATTGCAACTACAGAGACTACAGGTCAATTACCTGGCATATCTGGTATCCAAGTAGGGTAGAACATCACATGACGATAGGAAGGTAGCAATATCATAAGCACCCAAGCCAACTAACAAGAAGGGAATGAAGTCCTGTCTGGGCCGACTAACATTTGTCAAATCTGGATACCAAACAATGCTCTGGAATCCGCTGTATTGTTTGCCTTAATCTTTAATACACCTATGGCAGCACAACACATACTACACTGGATTACAGTAGCAGAAACAGCGTTCTGCAGACTAGAACGATTGATAGCCTCAACAGCTGTAGTAGGTCTCCTGAATAATCACAACACATGTTGTCAGACCGTAGATTGTAAGCGGAGATATATGACGTCAGTCTTGATGCAACAGCAGGGAAGTAAGCAACGCTACATAGCTGACTACTCATTGCAGTTGGACACTGTGGCATGGTCAGTGCCACATTGTGTACAGGCAGTTGTAGCACCCATGGCAGTACAGGCCCCGGCCGTAATGTTACTAGACCACCCTCTCACTGTGAGAATGTCTCATGCAGTTGCGATCAGTCTGCTGCAAGAGAAGATAGCATTCCTGACCCGTGCTAGACATTTGTCTTGTTTGACCATACCACTGAGTCAACCTCATATGGTGATTGAACGTTGTACAACATGAAACCTATCAACGTCACGTCCGACACCTGTGTATGGCACACCACACAGTTGCCTATACGAAATGGATTAAATAACTACACACAGACATGATATCACTGATATACCCTTAGATGATGCAGAGGTGACAGTTAATGTGTACGGATCATGTAGACAGAGTCCTACAGGAATGAATCAAGTAGGTTATGCAGTAGTTATTGATAATGAGAATGTATACGGCCAGACCCTGCAGCATAACGTGTCTGCTCAAGCAGCAGAATAGATAGCTCTAACACGTGCTTGTACTGTAGCGGAAAACTGATGTGTGGACATATGTCCCGATAGTCAGTCTGTTGTCTGTACAGTGCATGTTTATGAGCAGCAGTGGAAGAATAGGGGAATGATAACATCCACCGGTAAACCGATTAATCATGCGCATTCGATCTTGAATGCATTAGACTCCATGCAGTTACCCACTAAAGTAGGTAATTGTAAATGTGCAGGTCATAGAAAGCAACAGGATAACAGTAGGAAAGGTAAGGCATGAGCACATGCACCTGCAAAACAAGCAGCCTCACAGTTGGAAAGTGTTTGTGTGAATGAGGAATGACAAACCTCAGACAGTTTAGATGTAGAAACTGTACAAACAATGCAAACAGCAACTACGAAAGCAGAAGCAGAAAAGCCGACGTGGTTATGACGAGGAGCAATCCTTGAAAACGGACTGCACATATCCACAGTGAGAAAGCCAATATTAACGTCTAATGTATTCAGATATGCGGCTTTGTGGAGCCATGGGTAGAGACATGTCTCAACAGGGGGGATGGTACATTTGGTTAACAGAATACCCCTAACATACGGAATTACGAACCACATACAAACATCATGAGCAGCGTGTCATGTTTGCAGTAGATATCATGCACAGGGAGTATTTAAACCGAAGGGAGTGAGTTTACCTACACCACCATAACCGTTCCGTACCATTTGTATGGAGTTCATACATCTGCATAAATGTGAAGGGAACAAATACTGTTTAGCGATTACACATAAATATAATCAAAATGGGTAGAAGCTTTCCCAACCATGAATCCAGATGCAGCAGCAGTGGCAAAGGTGCCAGTAAAATAAAGTATCCCTAGATCTGGCATGCTGTAAAGAAGCTACAGTGACAATAGGACACATGTAGTGAACCAGGCAATCACGCAACCTGGGGGATTAGTTCGTATTACCATGAATGTAAATTGCATGTACAACCCACAGTCAGCATGACTGCCGGCGCCGTAAAATGGGATCCCGAGAAATAAGTAGAGGAGGTTGGGGGGTGACATCCAGACGAGTTACATGTGCTGTCTACCTCTAGCATTGCTGAGCATGACAACAGTTCCAAATGTAAAGTGCTGCACCCACTTCGAAGTAGTATGTGGAATGGCATATCATGTGCCAGAGTGGAAAGCTGTCATGCCTGCAGAGCCGGAGGTCGATGACTCATTAGCAGGTGACATGAGAGGATTGTTAACTAATAACACTGTTCTTCAGTTAAAGTCTGTTACAGATAAGAGCAAACGAAGACGGACGCATAGCTGACACCAGTATCCTGTGTGTATGTCACTGTTATCCAAAGAACATTATTGCCAAGTGGACATTGTGAAGGTCTGTACCGGGTACTGTTGGCAATGCCTACTGCAGTAAAGTTTGCAGAGAGGTCGTCCTGGGTCCACCTCACATTTTTCAAACTGGTAAAGGATATCAAGTCTGATTGACATCCTGTAGCTGATATACCAAAGAGCCTGAATCACCCGGCCAAGACTGTATAACAATACAAAGCAACCCCAAAGACATTTTGTTTGCTGTCCTAATGATTATACACCTATTAACCATGTTTGTGTTTACTTTACATTTTCTGGGACCTTACCTGCATATAACTACACGGATACAAATACTGATACGTGATGAACTGGCCACAGAGTGTCTTCCACACTTCAACAGATACCTAGGCATGACGCATGTGCATATAGAGACTAGGAACACTTTAAATTGCTGTGTTTGTACTGCCATACCTACATCATATGGAGGACTTCCGATGCATGTTGTCCCCTTGGGGATAGATTGAGACTTGTGAATATCTACACTTTGATACAGGTTCTGTGAGATCACAGGACAACGTGGCAATGTACTTACCTGTTACACAAAAAGGAATTGTATGTTATCATAAACATGATACAGTTTCAGTTGGTGGGAGTATTTGTAACATAACTGTGTCTTACGAATGTCATATAACAGCCAAAGATCACAGTACTACTTGTAGCACCATTCATTATTTGTATTGAAACATCATGAGAACAATGTTGAAGGATGTGCAGAAACATCCTGAATTGTATAAACAGTCCTCTGTTAGAGACAGGAATATGTTACATGCAGAGGTAACCCGCATCAGTAGTAAAGTAGAATATTGTTATGTTGTTTGTGGGAAATAAGCATATCAAGTGGTACCTGGGAATTGGTCCGGCAGTTGTTATTTGGGTTATCTGGCTCCAGTCACATGACATACTGTACAATTGCCTCTGGGTGCGAAACGAACTATAACACATATAGCTCGAAGAACTGGGAACACAGTCGTGAAACCTACTAATCCAGTGGGTGAAATGGAAGCTGTTCTGACATTCCAGTCTTCTGCAAGAGATAAAGGAATATCGATTCATATGGACTTGAGTGACAGCGTCACAACCTGGGCTGGAACACTCCCAGCTTCTGGAGTAGTGAAATCAATCAGGGAACAGAGGAAGTTATCAAAACCTGTCAGAGGAAGGATGAATGTGACTTTCCGCTCTTGAACTTGTGACTGATGAACTGGATGCAATGAGAACTGTTGTGTCACAAAATGTAATAGCGCACGACTGCACCGTGGCGCTGAGAATTGGTACGTGCGCGCTTACTGAAGAAGATCGCTGTGTCCAACTACCACATGAAGAGACCAAAAGCAACGCCCACCTAGAGGTAATACAGCAGGTGTCATCCATGGCGGAACCAGGCCCAAACCCACTGACGAACCATTTCCACAAACCATTGGGTGGATGGGGTCAGTCATACTGAATATCATGATTGCCATTTGTGTTGTTCTGCTCATATTGGGAGCATGTGTCTATTGCGGGATACTGTGCATGTAAGTATTAGTCAGGGACTCTGGCGACATATCTGTACCCAAGACTATGTATCAAGACCTGTAGTGGTATTTGTCAATAGAAAATGCAATCCTACTTGCAATGTACAACAAATTACTTGCCTAGTTAAACGTTCCACAGAGGAAGAGGCTAGGGAATGAAATAATGTTGTATATGTTTCTGGATAGAGTAGAAGCAATCAAAGGAGGGAGAATGTTAGCAAAATACATATTTAAACATATATATGACGTGCAACTTTAGAAGCAAATAGTGTATAATGCATATTATTCTACCTGACAATATGGCAGTACAGCTTCTCATGCATGTAATTGCTTGTAGTGTAGCTGCAGTGTGATTGAACCCTGACCCTAGCAGTAACCAGTGCAGCAGGTGTATGTCAATCAGCATTAGTCATCTGCTCGGTTAGAGAATAATACATGTATGTACAGGTATATCTGTCATCCTTCCACTGAGGAGGATAGGCTTGTGAGCTCTAACACAGAGTACAGCTGCTCAGCAGAGAGACATAGGAACCTAGTAGGACATGGAGTGAGGACTGGATATGAACAGTGTTGGAACCGTGACAGAGCAGAATTTACCGAAGTACAGTCTAAGTGAATATGTGGCTCGCAAGGTTGGGCTATCCTCATGGGAAAACATGTAATAAGCATTACCTGAGCACTGTTGTAGGAATACAATGTTCTGTACTCTAGCGATGTAAATGCCTTGTGACTGACCACATCATTAATGTGTGCAAGAGATGATAGTATACAGAATGCTCATACAGATGTAACATGTATAGAGTTAAACAAATGTCTAAACTTTTACTGCATACTCCTTTGCCTCCTGCTGCACAGTAGTAAAATGTTATTACTCCCAGCTTCCTGTGTTATTGACTGTCATTTTGAAAATACGAATGAGTGTTACAGTTTGATTTAAAAGACTTAATTGACAGATGTGTACGTTCTAGCATGGGAATAGGTCAAGCCAACCATCACAATGTCCATGTGTACCACATACACACAGCCAGTAACACGCAGTAGTAGTGCATGAAGGCATACGCGACTGTGGGAATAGTACAGGACATATGGCACGTGCCAAGTGCAGATGCATGACACAAACACCAGGATGGGTGTCCCTGCAAAGAGGAACATGTGCCAACTACACCTCCCACAGATGTACCGGCAATAAAAACACATGGCAAACACACAGACACACTACTGTCCAACACATGACTGCAACGGAGCCTGGTCAAACACCAACATGAAGCATGCACAAACAGGGACTTGAGTAATGTTTGCCTTAACACCCCCCCATAGGCCAAAGAAGAATAGAATGGACATATGCATGTAATGTTGTGAAGGATGTGTGGTAGTCCTCAGTATCACAGTGTTAGGGACACAGATACACTGTCATCAACAGTGACGTATGTGCACTGTACACAGCATACCTGCATGTAATACAGAGGACAATCATGTGCCACAGAAATATACAGTGGCGAAAGAGTATAGTGGATAGACAATTGTAAATGTGACAAACTATGAATATAGGCTCATACGTCCATAGGTACAGGGTAGGCCATCGTCCCAGGCTCAGCCATAATACTACACCATAGTTAGGATGACTTTGCCAACCTTCTGTGCTTCAGATAAAATACCCATGATATTGCTGTACCTCCGTCAAGCACTGATAATGATGTAATCCCTGGCCTATACCTGCAATTCTCCATCCAATGGACAACATACCTGCGAACAAGGCTAGGAAGGATGTCTGTCTCACATGTACTGTGATGTAGATCCACAGCATAATGAGTGTCTGGGTGATATATGTGTCACTCAAACACATCCCATTAATGACCGTGACAAGGTAAATGTCACCTGCCCTAGTGGTTCTGAGGGATGCAGATACAGTAGGTGAAGCATACACATGACATATGGGTTGACATGGCCTTGTATGTCAGGCACAGGTCAACACTAAACAGCAGGTATGTGATGTAATGTGGCAGGGGTCCTACAAGTGGGGCAGCATTATGCAAAATGGTGTCATCCTGCATCTGTACAACAATCAACCTATGTGGGCTTCCCAGCTGCTGTAGGTGTATGGTCAGATACAGTCTGAATGGGGCAATGTAGTAGATCATAGGTGTAACACGTAATGGGTACAAGGAGACAATGACCTAGCCTGATGTAGATGTGAATCCCTGCACCAACAGGTGGGCAATGTAGAAGTCCCACACAACCACGATAGCAATGTGTGTGTGGAATGAATGGTGACCGAAAAACTCTGTCCCCTGATCCCTGGTAATCACCCCTGTGCTGAGTGGACAGCCACCTATATGCTGGACAGGGGTGACCTAGTAGTTCTCCACAGGTATGATGTTGCATTACTTCGCATTTAGCTGTGGGACATGTCCCTGACAGCAGATATGCATACCTGGGAGGCCCCTTCGAAGGATATCTGTGTCAGATGTCTGTCCCACTATGGCACCTGTTTTGCAGTCATCTACAAACACTGTTGCCCATAGCACCCCTGTGTGTGCCTGTACCGTGAAAATGTAGGTGTATGACAGGAGTGCACCCATGGAAGGGCCCCATGGGACACCACTTGTGACAGGCAGTAGGTCTGACATGCTGCCAGCAACTATGACCGTGTGGGTTGTGTCACATAGACAGTTTACAACACATTCTGTGATGTACGTGTTCACATCCCAGCCAATGGGTTTATCAACGATACCTGAGGGGGTAATGTGATGAAGGCCTTTGCCAGGTCGAGGTAGGCTGTATGGACTGCAACACCCCCATCAGTGGCCTCGGCGACTGTCCCGAAAATGTCAACCATGCTTTAAAGGCATGAACCGCCCCTGAACAAGACAAACCGTGTGTGATGCAAAGTATGTATGTCCCCTATGCAGTCATGTACTAGCCGCAGTATGATCCCTCCCCATGTCTTTGCAGATAGGTCTCCTCAGGGTAATGGGACAGTAATAACCAGCCTCAGTGGAGGTATTGGCCCTGTGACGTGGGACTACAGTTGCCATGTGACACAACCTGGGTACCCTACCTGAGGTGAGGCTACAAAGAAATAGCTGTCCTAACTGTGGGTCCATTTCCTAAATGAGATAGTGGAGTACACAGCGGGGTCACCAGCTGGTCTCATGGATGCTATGTCCACTACCCTGGAGAGAGCATGTCCCACCTGTGTGTCACAGAACACGTGGTGACCACAAACCGCTGGTACAGACATCTCCTCATGTGTGGGGGAGGGTGTGGAGATGTTCTCACTGGACTTGTCAGCCTGTATGTTGGCAATGTGTGTATGTTGAGTAAACCCCACCTCTATGTGAACCCAGTCAGAGCATATGTGGGAGTGACTTCCCAGGTGTTGAGCATAGCAACTGAAGGTGGTATTATTGTCAGCCAGGTCGATGTAGGTATATCTGTGGAATGTTCCCTGGACCATGGCATGACAGTGTGTAACTCTACACATATGATGACCAAGGGTGCCATACCTCACAAGGTGTCTGCTCCACCATGTAGTAGCCACCTCCTCGTGTTGTACATCCTGTGTATGGCTGGGGTACACCACACTGGATGCTCGGCATTGGTACAATGAACCACAGTTGGGTAAGTGAATGCCTGGTTCATGCAGTCCTGTAGGTACTGGTAGATGGCAAATGTGATTGATGCAGTGGCTGCAGTACTGTCGACCACTGGCTCAGGGTCCTTAAAGGAGACCACAGTATTGTGCAGAATTGTGTAGTCTGCCTCTGAGCAAGCAATGTGTATGTTAACTGGCAGCACTCACAGCAACGGATGCCAATAGCAGAAGCCAATGTCCAAGTAACATAGCTTAACATCTGCATGACAATATGTCTTATCATACATGTATTGACACGTGTGTGCTAATTACAATTGCAAATGGCCGGTAAGACTGGCCTAAAGTTCCCGTGATGTACACAGTCTGGGGGTGTTGTTCCGATAATAAAGTGGCAATACCTCCCAATCGTGACCTCTGGGTATGAAAGTGGTTGTTAACCTGCAACATTGGATGTATAGCATTGGGTTCTGGTGTCGGAAGACATGGTTCCTGTAGCACTACACAGTATGGGTAGTCAAGCAGACATCCGCGATTGCTGAACACACAGCATCAGTGAAACCCACTGCTCACAAGGACACAGTCCGACAAGCTCTACACTTTACATATGCACAGTGGTGTCCATTGTAGGACCCAAAAATTTATTAAAGGACAGCGTGCCCGCTTCTTTCATCACCTACGTGAACTCATTGTCGTCACCACGTCACAGGTACACATATGCACCGCAAGCGTGTTTAATGTTGATGATAGCTGTCCATGAAATGCAGCACACATGCACAGAAATACCCAGGGTACCGGGTCCATAGAACTGCGTCCACATCACAGTCCCGCACACATGAAGGATGTGTAATGTGTACTGTCGATTGTTGCAGTCAAGGGATTCTGGGTATGCAAATGTGGGGCTCGGTGTTGTTTGGCAGATACTCCGTTGTCCCGCCCCGTAGGAGGGATGTGGGTATAGCACGTGCCTTACACACCAGTAATGATGCAAAGCATCCACCAGATACTGGTAAAAGCAGGTGTGAAATGTGGACAGCCCTATATCAGTGTCCAGTAGGCAATTCCCATGGATGGACAAGTGTACGACCAAGATGGAACCTATAACTGGACACCTGATGGAATTATACAGCTGCAGTGAGGCATAACACAGGAAATACAGATAGGGATTACAGTAGACACTCCCCATACACAGCCAGACCGCCATGCGAATACCTGCGTACACACCAGTCGATCTGCCAGCAACAACATGAGGATCACTCGCTGCCATACTGCGGAACAAATGGGCGACCTGTGGGACACATACTAATGGCACACTAACAACTTCAACTAGGAAGGTCATAGGATGTTTCAACACTGGCGTTCCCGCATATAATGAACATCCTTCAATGAATAAATAGGGTATACATGTTGTGGCTGTGTTATATTGACAATACAGTGGCGTATATGTCCTACTGGGCCTTTTGAAGATTACCTAAAGCAGTTGCCAACCTGCAGCATGACATCCATACCATTTGGGTTACTCGTAGTAGGACACGGGTTCCGTAGCACAACATAATATGTGTAGTCAAATACACATCCGTGATTGGGGAACATACAGCAGCGTTCCCAACCACTTGCCAGATGGACACAGTCCAACATGTTCTACATTCTACATATGCACATATGTGTCCATTGTAGGACCCAAAAATTTCCTATAGCAGTGGCGACCCACTGCGGTTGAGAGAAACTGATGAACTACAGACGTGACTACAGCACAGCTGCAGATATGCATCACTAGCATGTTCAAGGTTGTTGACAGCTGTCCATGAAATGCGGGACAGATGCACAGAAATCCACAGATTGTGTAGTCTACACATGTGCATCCATATCCCATTCCCGCACGCATGGAGGATTTGCAATGGGTACTGTCGAGGGTTGCAGCCATGGGATCTTGGGTATGCAGAAATGGGTGTCGGAGACGATTGGCAGATGATCCATTGTCCCGCCCCGTGGGAGGGATGTGGGTGCAGAACATGGCTTACCCCCCACCAATAATGGCAATCATCCACCGGAGAATGCAACATGCAGGTGTGACATGGGTATAGCCGTACACCAGTGTCCTGTAGGCATTTTCCAAGGATGGACAAACGTACGGACATAATGGTACCCATAATAGCAAACCTGGTCAAATCACACAGCTGTAGCAAGGCATAACACGGAAATACAGATGGAAACAACAGTAGACACGCCCTTAGAAATCCATCCAGCCGTGCGAATCCCCGTACACAGCAACCAAGCTGCTAGCAAGTATGTGGGGATCACCCGCTGCCACTCCGCGGAACATACGGGCGACCTGTGGAACACATGGTAATGGCACACCAACAACGTCAACTAGGAAGGTCATAGCATGGTTAAAGTATGGCGTTCCCACCCATAAAGAACATCCTGTCATGAATAAATAGGTTCTACATGTACCGGCTGTGTTATAATGGCAATACAGTGGCGGATAGTTCACAATGGGACCCCTGAGGATTACTTAAACCAGTTGCCAACCTGCAGGACTACAGCAACACCATATGGGTTACTTATGGAAGGACACGGGTTCCGTAACACTACATAATATGGGTAGGCAAACAGACATCTGCGACTGGGGAACATACAGCGGCAGTCGAAACCACTGGCCGAATGGACACAGTCCACCATGCTCTACACTTCACATATGCACATTGTTGTCCATAGTAGGACCCAAATATTTGTCCTTAGGTGTTGGCAACAGGCTGCTATTGTGCGACCCAGAAGAAGTGACAGCCGTGACTACGGCACAGGTAGATATAAGCACCACAAGCGTGTACAAGGGTGATGACAAGTGTCCATTAAATGCAGGACATATGAATCGGACTCCACAGGTCGCCGTGTCCAGAGACGTGCGTTCACATCCCATTCCCGCACACATGAAGGATGTGCAATGGGTACTGTCGAGGGTTGCAGACATGGGATCGTGGGTATGCGAAAATGGGTCTCGGTGTGGATTGCCAGATGATTCGTTGTCCCGCCCCGTGTGAGGGACGTGGGCATGGCATATGCGTTACTCCGCACTAATAATGCCAATCATCCACCGGAGAATGCAGAATGCAGCAGTGTAATGTGTACAGCCCTATACTACTGTCCAGTAGGCAGTTCCCATAGATGGACGAACGTACGGCCAAGATGGCACACATATCTGCAAACCTGGGGGAATCCCACAGCTGTTACACGGCATAACCCAGCAAATACAGATAGGGACTACAGTAGACACTCCCCATACAAAGCCAGACCGCTGGCCAGATACCGGAGTATACAGCACTCAATCTGCCAGCACATAACTGGGGATCACACGCTCCCATACAGCGGAACAGATGGGTGACCTGTGCAACCTTACAAATGGCACAATACCAACGTCAGCTGGGAAAGACATACGATGGTCGAACTATGGCGTTCCTACCAATGAAAGACATCCTTCAGTGAATTGATAGGATTGATGTCAATTGACCATGGACAACAACTACCAACAATAAAGACTCGCTGGCACCCTATGGCGACAAACCATGCCACACATAGGTAGATGGAACAGCCAACGTAAACATTACGGGCACGACAGGTCACATATGTTATCCAAAGGTTCTTCGTAGACATGTATGCGCTATCACCCGTAGGCCCCGTGAGACATACACATAACATGGGAGCATCCCGGCTTTAAGTATCCACCCTGACACTTCCATTTGTCACTTACTATGCGAACAATGACCATGTAGCCACAGCATAGAAAGCACAGACGCACTGCCAACGACACACACGTACGTCAACATCTCAGAAAGCATCCTATGCACACACGTTTTACATGATATTGTACTATGCCGACCCCTCAACAATCAGAGACCTAACAATGTATATGGAAGATATGCATAGCATATCACTGTAGTACAACGGTACAGAACTGACAGGGTGGACAAATGTATGTTAACCCTACATCTGCATCTACACTACATTCCCGTTACGGGTGTGTGCTCCACCTGCCTCTCAAAGGATGCCTCAACAGTTATCCATCGGTCAGCCCTGGTGTGTGGCCAACCCTCCACCTACTAATCTATCTACATACGCATTCTTCAGCATAGCTGAGGAGGTCCCTCCTGTGGTGTTATACTCTAGACGTCGTAAAACACCGACTGTAGACGTGTGCCTTGTGATGTGCCCATAGCCGACCGTAAGCATACGCCAATCCTGCGGCTGCCCAGGCCGCCCTAGTAGGGCCACCTGACTAGTAGTGTCATGTAGGTATATCAAGATTGGTGCACCATGTGTTGTGCTGGCGCAATGTAGCCCCACAGCGTAGGGCACCGGCCGATCTAAGTCCGCTGCCGTCGCAGGGGTAGTACAGTCTGCAGGCATGTGCAGACGTGCACATGTAACAGCGGTCCACAAGGATACCCATAGTGGCGACAGCTGCACACATGGCTATAGCGGGACACACACACACGGCCATGCATACAGCACACTTAGACATACACAGACCATAAATAGGCAAGTACACACAAGGTGTATGTCGTGTATGGGTAAAGTGTCAGGACAGCAAGGATAGCTGTCTGCCACGTAACCCAGCAGATGTCTATGAGGTGTTCCGAAATACGGACAGTGCATGGACAATGTGTGGATATGCAACGTACCACAGTTATATGTGTCAGCCGTGCAAATATGCGATACATGGGGAAGACAGCTGTCCATGGGAGAGCAGCGATGGCCACAACATAGGTACATAGATATACAAAGAAAGAGATACACGGGCACATCCGCAGGCCCGTGAGTGTAATGTACACAGCAGCAACCCACCACAACATAGTAGGGTACACGTGGAGAACACGCACGGAGGTCGCCGACCACAAGAAGCACACAAGCAGTACATGCTGCGACCGCCATCCACAAACCCATGGATGGTGCCAGGATATGGGTGTTCCGTAAACCTCACAGCCATACCGTATGAACCCATGCAGCTGGGAGCTTGGACACACACACACATGTGACCGTGACATGGTGATTGACCACACCCCCACATACCCAACTCCACAAACGTATAACACAGGTATGGGATGCACGTGGACCACGAGCACACCACCAGCAGAGGCACATGTACAGGTGGGTGGCAACACCCGTACAGGAATGGCGCTGGTAGGCAAGGTATGTGTTGAAGCATCTAAAAGCATGTTCATCCGCAGAGGCAGCTGCAAAAACACACACAGACACGGGCCGGGAGTCGAACCTACGCCTATCTACATGAACTCACTACAGTATGAAGCATTTACAGAACGCGCTACCGAGTTTACTGAACAGAGCGCTGTCAGAGGCATACTTGTAGGCTGCTGACGTCACCCGCAAGACAATAGTTGGCAATAGCCAAGGCATGTGTTGCGGAGCGTCTAAAAGCATGATCAGTCGCAGAGGCAGCTGGAAACACACACACACACACACGGAAGGGACGGGGGACGAACCTACGCCTATCTACATAAACACACTACAGTATGAAATATTTACAGAACACGCTACCGAGTTTACTGAACAGAGCGCTGTCAGAGGCATACTTGTAGGCTGCTGACGTCACCCGCAAGACAATAGTTGGCAATAGCCAAGGCATGTGTTGCGGAGCATCTAAAAGCATGATCAGTCGCAGAGGCAGGTGGAAACACACACACACACACGGAAGGGACGGCGGACGAACCTACAACTATCTACATGAACACACCACAGTATGAAGCATTTACAGAACGCGCTACCGAGTTTACTAAACAGAGCGCTGTCAGAGGCATACTTGTAGGCTGCTGACGTCACCCGCAAGACAATAGTTGGCAATAGCCAAGGTATGTGTTGCGGAGCATCTAAAAGCATGATCAGTCGCAGAGGCAGCTGGAAACACACACACACAGAGACACACACACACGGAAGGGACGGGGGACGAACCTACGCCTATCTACATGAACACACTACAGTATGAAGCATTTACAGAACGCGCTACCGAGTTTACTGAACAGAGCGCTGTCAGAGGCATACTTGTAGGCTGCTGACGTCACCCGCAAGACAATAGTTGGCAATAGCCAAGGTATGTGTTGCGGAGCGTCTAAAAGCATGATCAGTCGCAGAGGCAGCTGGAAACACACACACACAGAGACACACACACACGGAAGGGACGGGGGACGAACCTACGCCTATCTACATGAACACACTACAGTATGAAGCATTTACAGAACGCGCTACCGAGTTTACTGAACAGAGCACTGTCAGAGGCATACTTGTAGGCTGCTGACGTCACCCGCAAGACAATAGTTGGCAATAGCCAAGGCATGTGTTGCGGAGTGTCTAAAAGCATGATCAGTCGCAGAGGCAGCTGGAAACACACACACACACACACACACACACGGAAGGGACGGGGGACGAACCTACGACTATCTACATGAACACACTACAGTATGAAGCATTTACAGAACGCGCTACCGAGTTTACTAAACAGAGCGCTGTCAGAGGCATACTTGTAGGCTGCTGACCTCACCCGCAAGACAATAGTTGGCAATAGCCAAGGTATGTGTTGCGGAGCGTCTAAAAGCATGATCAGTCACAGAGGCAGCTGGAAACACACACACACAGAGACACACACACACGGAAGGGACGGGGGACGAACCTATGCCTATCTACATGAACACACTACAGTATGAAGCATTTACAGAACGCGCTACCGAGTTTACTGAACAGAGCGCTGTCAGAGGCATACTTGTAGGCTGCTGACGTCACCCGCAAGACAATAGTTGGCAATAGCCAAGGCATGTGTTGCGGAGCATCTAAAAGCATGATCAGTCGCAGAGGCAGCTGGAAACACACACACACACACACACACGGAAGGGACGGGGGACGAACCTACGCCTATCTACATGAACACACTACAGTATGAAGCATTTACAGAATGCGCTACCGAGTTTACTAAACATAGTGCTGTCAGAGGCATACTTGTAGGCTGCTGACGTCACCCACAAGACAATAGTTGGCAATAGCCAAGGTATGTGTTGCGGAGCATCTAAAAGCATGATCAGTCGCAGAGGCAGCTGGAAACACACACACACACGGAAGGGACGGGGGACGAACCTACACCTATCTACATGAACACACTACAGTATGAAGCATTTACAGAACGCGCTACCGAGTTTACTGAACAGAGCGCTGTCAGAGGCATACTTGTAGGCTGCTGACGTCACCCGCAAGACAATAGTTGGCAATAGCCAAGGTATGTGTTGCGGAGCGTCTAAAAGCATGATCAGTCGCAGAGGCAGCTGGAAACACACACACACACACAGACACACACACACACACACACACACACACACACACACACACACACGGAAGGGACGGGGGACGAACCTACGCCTATCTACATGAACACACTACAGTATGAAGCATTTACAGAATGCGCTACCGAGTTTACTGAGCAGAGCGCTGTCAGGAGGCATACCCCTACGTGAGTGGTATCATTTGCAGAGGCAATGCGCCCGATCGGGAGTTAGGACAGAGTGCGCAGTCACGCAGTCTGTTACCATCCCAAGGTCGCCGTACAGTAACACGTTAGTGCTGCAGTCGGGAATACCAAGTAACTACTGATCAGTACATCACTGCCTACTGGGCATGCTCAGACACTTAGAGTCGGCACAGAGCAGACATGCATACACATGGTGCGACGGCATGGGTGGCGGAATGTGGACCGTCGTGTGTCCAGCCACACAACAGAAACCTGGCCATGCCACAGACATGGCCGTTGCGTAGGGGATACAGGCATGCACCCGGGGTATAACTGCAGACGGGCGCGGTGTGCACTGTGCTGTGTGTCTATCTACACAGCTGCCTACTGGGCATGCTCAGACACTTAGAGTCGGCACAGAGCAGACATGCATACACATGGTGCGACGGCATGGGTGGCGGAATGTGGACCGTCCTGTGTGTCCAGCCACACAACAGCAACCCGGCCATGCCACAGACATGGCCGTTGCTGCGGGGAATATCTAGGTGCAGTTAACCATGTGTAGGACTGGCCTACAGTTTGTTGCATGCTACAGACAACCCTCCCAAACACAGGATACCTTCACAGATGTCCTGAGGACACTGGTGAGTGGGCATGCTCTCACAACAGCACCGTATTGGGTGACATGAACCACACATACATAGCCTGGGAACATTACCCATGGCACAACACACTACGCCAGCGGTCCCAGGTGTTCACACACCTGGCCACTGTTAAACAGCCATGCACCATACATACTAGGGGGGGATGTCTGACAGTTCTGCCCATCACACATGGTGAGGTTATGCCCCACACAGGATGTACAGCCCTCAATGGTGATGCAAGACCGTATAGTGGATCCACTGGTCATCCACATCCTGTAACCAACACCAGCATGGGGGACCTCAGTGATGACCTCTCCACAGAAAACCACACACATCATACGACCGGTGTGGTACCCTACAAGTCCTCCATGCCAGTGTTGAACACAGGCCAGACCGGCAAACGCCTAACGAATGCCTTCTCTGAGCACCCACATGCATGTCTGCAACAGGCAAACATGATGACATCAGGACCTTGTCCACCACAGGTAGGCACATGGTGTGGTGGACCGCAGACACTGACTACCTGTACATCAACAGTTGGAGCTAATACATGGCAGAGCAATGACAGTACCAGGGAAACCATCTCCCATGCATACCGGCGTCACCATACGGCCCCACATACCATCATCCACGGCCGCTTGTGGGAGTGGTACTGCAGAGGGCACATGAGACAACCATAGGGCCTTCCCTAACTGTGGTAAGGACATGGTTGGGGGCACACAGACTTGGCTGGAAATGGTCCAGAATGGTACAACAGTCACTGCACCCACAGACATTGTCTGCAAACCAGCGGACATGTTCCATGCATACATCCCCCCCCCCCAAGAGGGAACATATCCATCCCACCAGAGTGTATCCTCCCAAACATCTCATATGGCCTGGAGTGATCCCATATCTCTATGGCGGTTGACACGTCAGCAATGGGCACCGATGGTGTCCCTGGCTGTGTGCTACCCAACCTCATTGAGGCCCTCGGCCCACACATGCGGCCACTGTGTCATGTTAGCCTTACTATGGGCTATGTCCCCAATGGATGCCATATGGCATCTGTGGTCCCACTATGCCAGGGTAGTGCTCTTATGGACTGTCGACAGCCACACCCTATACGCTTGATAAGCCTTGTCTGCAAAGCTGTGGGGAGGTCCATACAGGTGGCCATGGTTACAGATAGCGGTGTACAGCCAATACCGGAACATACCCACAACTACATGGTCAAGGGCGGATCCTGCCTCCCGAACCTGCTCGTCCTGTCTGGAGTGGTCACCAAGTCCATTGATGGGGATACGTGGGTTTGCACACAGTACCATGACCTGGTGGGAGCGTTCAGAGCACACTACACATGGGACCCATGGAAAGGCTCGCCAGCATACATGTGGGGACATATGTCACCCGATGCTTCTCAGACAGGTTGGAGGTCACACCACACAGGGTTGGTGCTCAAGGTGCCTTGTCACACTCATATCTGGACCCAGTGGAGGCCCACAGGGCTCACTCCTGGGCCCCCTGCCATATGGCATCCGACCTTCCAATGTGCATGCAATCATAGGGGGATTGTAGCAGACAAGGTATGCAGATGACTACGCACTGGCCAACATACCCAACACCCCATGTTACACGGACATCCACCTAGGGCGTCATAGACATGGATGACTGGTGCCAGAGCCATGGCCTGCTACTAAATGCCAGAGAAGGTGCAGCCCTACCCAGTGTGAAGGACATGTTCGTCCCAATGTCACATGTAGGTGGTACGCCATTAAAGATGGTGGACATGTTCAGGGAAATGGCTACCACACCTGTCGGTAACCTCTGTCAACACACACAATGGCAATGTGGGTGTGAAGACATTCCATTGTGGCCTCCTGGTCTGGATGGAATCGCAACCACATCAGGGGTGTTCATTGTACCCCTGTACACATCACACACCAGAGCAATGACTGCGTACAATGGCACATCTGGCCTGTAGCTAACCTGACGCCTGCAGCACTCGGAAGGACCGCAAACGTTCCACAAGACGGGGATGACGGTGCTAGGACATGTGTCACAAGCTGCACGGCCAAGGGGATGCCGGCTGTAAATCTTCACAGCACATCTGCTCCGTGGTGATCTGTGCCTGGCATACACGGCCATGTCTGACCTGGGTGACATGGGCATATTCCACCTCCCAGGCTCCATGCAAACACGGGC
>NC_056744.1:1317465363-1317467777 GCF_019279795.1 Protopterus annectens | reverse complement strand
TACATTTGTACAAAAAAATTTTTTTTTGGTAAAAAGGGGCTTTTTAGTGCTTATTTACAAAAAAAGGTTGTTGTAGGGGCTCGAACCCTGCCTGCCTACTCTTAGGCGGCTACTCTACCTAAGCTATTATTTCTTGGCTTACTTTGCATATTTAGTTCTTATATCCGTTTCCACTGACTGCTAACTGTGATTGCGCTAGTAGCACCCACACACAGTAGCAAACATTTACGGGTTTAACATAAAAAAAGGTTTTCATTTACTTTTATGACATCTCTTCACTTTATACACTGATGGCCAGTCGGGGCATGTGTTGTATAGTGTGTTTATTCACATTTTCATGGCCTTTCTCGTGGCTGTTTACTTTCAGCCATTCTAGTTTTCCGGGGGCGTGTCCACTTGCAGAGCTTAGCCTACAGACACGCCCCCTACTCTCTTACACGGACCGTGTAAGAGTTACTAGTGTGATTCAGCATGCCTCATGCACCTCATGCATATGCATGACATGCTGACATCACACAGTTTAACTGCAGCCTCCGTGTAAGAGTTATAACTCTTACACGGAGGCTTCCTGAATCTGGCCCTATAAATTTTTATATATTTTTTTAAAATTGTTGCACATTTTTATTACTTGTTTTTATCAGTTGAACAATTATATTATTAATGTTTGCATATAGAATATATATGTGTTTATTAAAGTCTTGAAAGTTGGGAAGTCTTTTTTAAAATTGGATATCAGGTTTTTGAACCTGTATGCCTTTAAATTATAATTAATGGATTCTTAATTGTTTGTGATTTTATATATAAGTGTATCATGATATCAGTGCTTTCATCTGATGAAGTCTATCTATTAGACGAAAGCACTCATCTATTGTGGTTGGAAGTAAAAAGAATCGATTTTATTACCAGTGTGGTGGTTTGGACTTTATTTCTTTACACCCTGACTGTAGCCAAGGAGTTCACCTGTCCAGTTGTTACATTGTACTTGACATGTCCTATTTGTAAGCAATACAGCTATGCATCTTATCAAGAGTAGATCAATACCTAGTTGTACTAATTTATTGATTAGTGTTTTATGTATGACCCTGTCAAATGCTGAAGTTAAATCTATATAAATTACATCACAGCACAATTTTTCATTCATAGCTATTATATTGTTATAGAAAATCATGTTACAGATGGTACTAGATCTATTTCAGCATATGCATGCTGACATATGGTTTCAAGTCCCAACCTATCCAGTTCTGACAATAACTTATCCAATATTACCTTCTCCATTATTTTTCCACAACATAAAAGTAGACTTAAGGGTCTATATGACTCTATTTGTCCTACTCCCCTTCCTCTTTCCCTTAAAGACAGGTTTAATAAGTGTATGTCTCCAATCTTGATGAATCTCCCCATATTTATATTACTTAGTGAATAACAGATATAATGGTACCAGAAGTTTTTGCTGAAGTGTTCTCAGGTCATTGTTACTAATTCCATCTCCTCCCTGTGCTTTGTTTATATCCAGTTTGCTCAGTTCTTTTTCAATATAATCTAATTTGATTCCAGTATCTGGGGGTACCTGGATGACACTCAAACAATTTATCACCCCTTTTGTGGAGCCAAACTGTTTTGCATAAGATTTTGTGAATATATATATATATATATATATATATATATATATATATATATATATATATATATATATATATAAAATATGTTGTGTCTGAGAATAAATTTTAAAATCTCAACACAGTTTATCAACTTGTGTCTTTACTCTTTCCACATCTCATGTATCTATAAAAAAGGTTTCTTATTATGTTCAACATCTTTATATAAATCTTCAAATTTTCCTTGATACTGTCTCACACTATACTTAATCTGTTCGTTCAACTTGTTTATTTCAGTTTTCAAAGTTGTAGTTTGACCTCTCTTCCATTTCTTAATTTTTTTTGTCTCTCTCCTTAGATATCTTGTTCTTATTGAAATGTATCCCACAATGTTGTATGCCTAGACCCTGATGTTAAACTTTTTTCTTGATTTTTGCACTCAGTTTCTCTTTTAAATTTTTCCACATTCCATCTGTAGTTTTTCCACACTGAATACCTCATTCCAGTTAGTTTTACATAACGACTGTTTTGCCTCCATATAATCTGTAATTAACCTTATGTGCATTTGTTTAGATTTCAGTTTGGCAGAATTATCTAGCAACAAATTAACTTTTGATCATTAACAAATTAACCCCATGATCACTGCACATCAACTGTGGTAAATCTTGACTTGAAATAATAGTAATTTCTTTAGGAACACAAACAATGTTAACATGCTCCATCCCCTGGTAAGTTTTTTTACAATTTAAAGAAATTGTTGTTCTTGAATACATGTTGTGAATAATTTCCTTACTAACATTGTTGAATCAATATTATTCC